>NW_019722698.1:0-1444 GCF_002891405.2 Cryptotermes secundus | reverse complement strand
GGGGTATTGCAAAATGGGTTTTGAGGTTAGTTTCCCTTTCAATTGTTAGAACGCATTTTCCTGCTCCATAGCCCATTCAAATCTTGCCTCCCTTTTGAATAATGCGTGCAGTGGTGCCGCGATTATGCTAAATCAAGGAATAAACCTTCTATAATGCCCTATCATCCCTAGAAAGCTTTATCAATTGCTTCTCGTTTTCGGGCCTCGGGAATTTCTCAATGGCATCTACCTTGTTGGGATGTGGCCTGCAGCCCTCTTCCGTGATTAGATGTCCTAAATAATTTACCTCCTTTCGCAAAAATTCGCATTTATTAGGATGTAGCTTTAGATTGTATTTCCTAAGCCTTGAAAACACCTCTCGTAACTTTGTGTCGTGTTCTGCTAGGGATTTTGCATATATCACTGTCATCTAGGAATACGAAACACCGTGACCCTGTTAGGCCACTTAAAACAGAATTCATCATTGCTTGGAAGGTGGCGGGGGCGGTTTTCAAACCGAACGGCATTCTCTTGTATGCCCAATGACCTTGTTTCGTGCTGAAAGCCGTCTTGTACCTGTCCTCGGGGTTTAACTCTATCTGTAGATACCCCATAACAATATCTATGCATGTAAAGTATTTTGATTGGCCTAGTTGATCTAATATTTCCGTGAAATCTGGGAGGGGTTTGGTTTTTCCGATAAGTTTCTCATTGATTTTTCGAAAATCTACGACTGTTCTCCATTTTTATTCTCCATTAGCATCTGCCTTCTTTGGTACTACTAAGAGTGGACTGTTCCAAGGTGATTTACTTTCTTCAATTATTCCTTCTCCTAATAGTTTATCTACCTGTTTTTCTATCTCTTCTTTCTGGAATTCAGGGAGTCTATATGGCTTGGTGTTTATTGGGGCTGTGCCTGGCATCAGCGTTATTGGATGCCTAGTCGCGTTTGTGCAGCTCAGTTTATCTCCCGGTAGATAGAAGATATCTTGATAGTCTAGACACGTGTTTTCCAATGTCTCTCTTTTTCGCTATTTAGGTGGTCTAGTCTGAGGTTGCCTAACACCTCCTCTCCTCGGTACTTGCTTGTACTGTTTACCCCCTTTTCCCTTGCGGGCATGTCCTTGAATTTGACCAGTTTCACTTTTGGTTCTGGCATCACGACTTCATGGTCGTTCGTGTTTAAGACACTTGTTATGGCATATCCATTTTTAACCATAGTTAATGAGCTAGCTACAAAAATTCCCTTATTTATTTCACATTTCTCAATCAGTCCTTCCTCCTGATTTTCCTCACATTCTACTGGTATTTGCACTATTACCTCTGATCTTTTTGGTAGCGTTAATTTTCTCACTTCCTGAATGTTCCCTTCTAGCCGTCCCTTGCTAGTCAATTTCTTTTGGTAGTTGAAATTCTTCCACTGAAAGTTTACCTTTTTATTCTCGTAGCATATTTGGGCTCTCAA
>NW_019722697.1:0-399 GCF_002891405.2 Cryptotermes secundus | reverse complement strand
TTCTCCAAGGTAATGGGGGGTGCGCCGTCTTGCTGGAAGTGAATGCGTCCTTCTCGGTCATTTTAGAATAATTGTGGAATGAGGAATCTTGGAGCATGTCCAGATATACGATACCGGTAATGGTCGTCTCCATGAAGAAGAAGGGGCCGTAAACTCTTCATTTGCTGAGGGCGCAAAACACGTTCACCTTTGGGCTATCACGAACATGTTCCACGGTGACACGTGGATTNTGCCCCAGATCCTGCAGTGACATGACAGTGACATCCGCTGACATGAAACGTGCTCTCATTACTGGAAATTACGGAGTCCAGAAACTTCTCATCGTCTTGTATCCGATTAAACATTTGGATACATAATTCGTTACGAACCACCTTATCTGCATCCGTAAGGTGTTGAACG
>NW_019722696.1:0-414 GCF_002891405.2 Cryptotermes secundus | reverse complement strand
TAGAGAGATAGGATGGGATGGTATGGATTGGATAGATTTGGCTCAAGATAGTGACCAGTGGAGGGCTCTTGTGAACACAATGATGAACCTTTGGGTTCCATAAAATGCTGGGAAAATCATGAGTAGCTGCAGAATTGTCGGCTCCTCCAGAAAGGCTCAGCTCCATGAGTAAGTAAGTACCGTATTTACGCATGTATAGGCCGCACATTTTTTGCCAAAAATTCAAGAGGAAAACTGGGGCGCGGCTTATATTCGAAATATTTGAAATCACACTTCATTTAAAAAAAATTATATTCATAATTAGTAATACAGGGTGTTCAAAGATCGAGGAAACCGGGGCAACAGCGTAGAGTGGATGAACGTTTCTCTGCGACTACTGTGCCCCTCCCTGCTAGCGAGAGTGCAGTCGTGTCG
>NW_019722695.1:0-806 GCF_002891405.2 Cryptotermes secundus | reverse complement strand
GGATACCTTAACTGGTTTGGCAGTTACCTAGCTAACAGAAGATCTAGGGTCCGTGTGTCTGATGCTGTCTCCCGGCCTCTTAGAGTAACTTCTGAGGTGCCGCAAGGCTCTGTCCTGGGGCCCCTTCTTCTTAATGTATTCATTAATGACCTCTGTAACTCTATAAGACATTCCCATTTTCTAATCTTTGCTGATGACCTCAAAATTTTTCGCACCATAGACACTCCGCAGGATTGCCTCTTACTTCAAAATGACATCCATCATATCAGTGACTGGTGCTCTGCCAACTCCATGAGTATTAATATCAACAAAACGCGTGTTATGTCGTACTCAAGGAAGACTAATGTCCTGCTGTATGGGTGTCAGCTTTGTCGTACTGCTATTACACGCACCAGTTGCGTTAAGGACCTAGGTGTTTTCTTTGACTCTAAATTATATTTTCACAATCATGTTGATTTTTTATATTCCGAATGTATAAAGCTGCTAGGTCTTATACGCTCAATAACTTTTAGATTTTCTTCTCTTGACTGTTTATATGTGCTGTATCTTACACTAGTCAGGTCCAAGTTGGAATATGCATCGGTAGCTTGGAATTCTATCACGTCTACTGACTCCGCAAAACTTGAGCGGATCCAGAAAAAGTTTGCATCTGTCTGTTTCTACCGCTACTTCCCACATAGCTCCTATAGTTATACATCTGCCTTAGAGAGACTAAGATTGCACCCTCTAAGTCTACGTAGACATTTCTTGATGCACTCTTTTTCATTCATGTTTATCGTGGCCTTAAATCCTGCTCCTCCCTTCTG
>NW_019722694.1:598-804 GCF_002891405.2 Cryptotermes secundus | reverse complement strand
AACATTAAATCAAGCCATATCATAACAACATAGATTCATACACTTGTGGGGATGTCTTAACGTGTGTAGTCTTGTCATTACTCCGATGACAACCCACTTCTTCGGAACAGTTTGTTGTCCCTGAAAAGGACCGTGGCTGCTGAGATGATTGACCGGTGAGGTAGCGCGGCGCGCGCCGGTAAGGAGAAAGGCTAGTTACGGTGAAT
>NW_019722694.1:0-549 GCF_002891405.2 Cryptotermes secundus | reverse complement strand
CCCAGTGAGTCGGACCGTAACACGACCACCGGCGAGTCCAGGCGCGGTGCCCCAGTGAGTCGGGTGTGAGAGCGCCGGAGAGCCGAGGCAGTCGTGCCTGGCGCAGCCTGCCGATGTCTCCGAAGACCGAGCGCTGGCGACGAAGTCTGCTGGTTGAAGTTACTTGACGTGGCTAGCTCATAGGCTGATGATGAACTGCGTGGAACTGAATAACTCGGCTCTGGAGTCGCTCCTTTTTATACGCTGGTCGGTGGGGCGGAGCCAAACTCGAAAGTGAGGAGGAAGAATTGATTGGCTAGCGCGCGTAATGACGTACATGCGGGCCAGGAGCGATCCCAGTATAAATATGAACGTTTAAAGCAATCAGATTGGTTAGCGCGCGTGATGGTGAAAAGCGATGTGAAGAGCGAGCGTTGCAGAAATGCGTGATAATGTGCGATGTTCCCACACGAGTTGCCGGAGATTCATAGTGAACGTGGAGTTGAGGAGTTCGATTCGGAGTTGGTGTGCTGTTGTATACGTCAGAGCGGATTGGATTCGATGCGGAAT
>NW_019722693.1:0-410 GCF_002891405.2 Cryptotermes secundus | reverse complement strand
TAGCAAGATAGCAACGCAAACCTGGCAGCTAGCTACGCAAACTCTAAAGCTAGAAACACAAAACAAACAAGCTAGCAACCCAAAGATGGCAAGCTAGCAACGCATATCTAGCAAGCTAGCAACGCAAAGCTGGCAAGGTAGCAACGCAAAGAGAGCAAGCTAGCAACGCATATCTAACAAGATAGCAAGCTAGCAACCGAAAACTAGCAAGCAAGCAACGCAAAGCTAGCAAGCTAGCAACGCACAGCTAGCTAAATAGCAACGCAAATATAGCAAGCTACCAAGTTAGCACCGCACAGCTAGCAAGCCAGCAACGCAAAGCTACCAAGGTAGCAACGCAAAGCTAGCTAACTAGAAACGCAAAACTAGGAAGATAGCAACGCAAAACTACAAGCTAGCTTCGCAAAGCT
>NW_019722692.1:0-1014 GCF_002891405.2 Cryptotermes secundus | reverse complement strand
AACGCATAGCTAGTAAGCTAGCCACGCAAAGCTAGCAAGATAGCAACTAAAAGTTAGCAAGCTAGTAACGTAAACTAGCAAGCAGGCAACGCAAAGCTAGCAAGTTAGCAAAGCAAAGCTACCAAGCTAGCAACAGAAAGCTAGCAACACAATGAGAGCAAGCTAGCATCGCAAAGCTAGCATGCTGCCAACGCATAGCTAGCAAACAAGCAACGCAAAGCTATCAATTTAGCAACGCAAAGCTGGAAAGCTAGCAAAGCACAGCTGGTAAGATAGCAACGCACACCTGGCTAGATAGCATCGCAAATCTGGCAAGCTAGCAACGCGAAGCTAGCATGCTAGAAGGCAAAGTTACCAGGCTAATTAAGCAAAGCTAGCCAACCAGCAACGGAAAGCTAGAAAGATAACAACGCAAAGCTGGCAAGCTAGCAACGCAAAGCTGGCATGCTAGCAACGCATATCTAGGGAGCTAGCAACGGAGAGCTAGCAAGCTAACAACGCAAAGCTAGCAAGCCAGCAACGCAAAACTAGCAAGCTAGCGACGCAAATCTAGCAAGCTAGGGACGCATAACTAGCAAGCTTGCAACGGAAAGCTAGCAAGCTAACAACGCAAAGCTGACAAACTAGGAAAGCATAACTGGAAAACTAACAACGGAAAGCTAGCAAGGTAGCAACGCAAAGCTGGCAAGCTAGCCACGTAAATCAATGAAGCTAGAAACGCAAATCTCGCAGGCAAGCAACGCAATCTGGCAAGCTATCAACGCAAAGCTAGCAAACAATAAACGCAAAGTTGGCAAACTAGCAACGCACAGCTGGCAAGCTAGCAACGCACAGTTGGCAAGATAGTAACGCAAGGCTTGCAAAGAAGCAACGCAAAACTAGCATGCTAGAACGCAAAGCTAGCAAGCTAGCAACGCATAGCTAGCAAGCAAGAAACGCAAAGCAAGCAAGCTACTCAAAGCTAGCAAGCTTGCAAAGAAATCAAGAAAGCTAGCAGCGAAAATTAGCAAGCTA
>NW_019722691.1:234-913 GCF_002891405.2 Cryptotermes secundus | reverse complement strand
GAAACGACTTGGAGGAATCTATAGGGAATGATTCCTTGGGACACTGCGAGGTTTATGTAGTTAGTCCGCAATTAACAGGAGAGTTGGGAGTCGCTCCTCTGGATACAGGTTCACAGATATCATTGGTGAAAGAATCTTCGTTAAGGGGATTTAATAAAGAAACAGGGAGAGAACTTAAAATATGTGGAATAACAGGAAAACAAATGGACGTAAAGGGCCAAGTACAATTAAATATTTTGAACACATTAGAACCTTTAAGTCAAATGTGCTATGTTGTTGACAGTTTACCAGGAAATTTAGATATAATTCTTGGGCAAGATTGGTTGGAAAATGAGGGTTATGTTTTTCAAAAGAAACCACCCGTTGTAATACTTCCATATAATGAGCAAGTAGTGATGTGTAAAACACAAGAGAAAGGAGTTCGTTTTATTGAACATCAAGTTCTTCAACCAGGTTTAATTTGTGCAGCTAGTCTAGTCAACTGTGAGAATTTTGAATTTCCATGTTTGATGGTTAATTTGACAGAGAAGCCAATATGTGTGACAGCAGATCCGAGATTAGAAAAACCACCAACGATGTTGCACAAACAAGATTTTGAAAATAAGATGAAAAGAATAAGGCGATTACAATTATTACGTGAAAACTTAAGATTAGATCACATAGCAGAGGGAGCAAGTGA
>NW_019722691.1:0-202 GCF_002891405.2 Cryptotermes secundus | reverse complement strand
TCATTAACAGCTACGTCAGCAGCAGAACATACGATTCCAACACCCACTATTCCGAAAGGTCGAGCTATAACCTTGAAAAATTATAGGTTACCAGAAGCACAGCAACAAGAAATCAAAAGGCAAGTGAATCAAATGTTAGAAGACGATATAATTATAGCGAGTAATAGTGGATGGAATTTTCCGTTAATAGTGGTTCCAAAGA
>NW_019722690.1:0-453 GCF_002891405.2 Cryptotermes secundus | reverse complement strand
CTTTGCGTTGCTAGCTTGCTATCTTTTCTTTGCTAGCTTGCTATCTTCCCGTCCTTGCTTGCTAGGTAGGCGTTGCAAGCTTGCCAGCTTTGATTTGCGAGCTTACCACCTTTGCGTTGCTAGCTTGCTAGCTTTGCGTTGCTAGCTTGCTAGCTTCCCGTTGCTAGCTAGCTAGGTATGTGTTGCTAGCTTGCCAGCTTTTCGTTGCTAACTTGACACCATTACGTTGCTAGCTTGCCAAGTGTGCGTTGCTAGCTTGCCAGCTTTGCGTTGCTAGATTGCTAGCTTTGCTTTGCTGGCTTGACAGCTTGCGTTGCTAGATTGTCAGCTTTGCGTTGCTAGCTTCCTAGATTTGCGTGTTTAGCTTGCTAGCTTTGCGTTTCTTGCTAGCATGCTTTGCCTAGATAGCTTGCTAGATTTTCATTTCTAGCTTGCTAGCTTTCCGTTTCTAGC
>NW_019722689.1:336-932 GCF_002891405.2 Cryptotermes secundus | reverse complement strand
CAAACTCGTCGACGATTTGATTCAAAATGACCAGCGAATCACTCAGAAGCGTATCGCAAACCATATTAAAATATCCAAGGAACGTGTCAGCTTCATTATTGAACAATTGGGATACCGTAAAATCTCTGCACGATGGGTACCACGCCGTCTCACAGACGAGAACAAACAGGGTCGATTGGAATGCTGCGAGCAACTTTTGCAGCGCTACCGTGACGAAGGAGACGACTTTCTTTTGAATATTGTGACGGGGGACGAGTCATGGGTCCATGGTTACGACCCGGAAGAGGAAAGACAGAGCGCTGAATATCGACATCCGTCTCCTCAGGCGAAAAAGTTCAAAACACAACCATCCGCCAAAAACTTTCTTTTGACTGGGTTTTGGGATGCTCTCCGAGTTTATGTGACCGATTTTCTGGAACGAGGGGTAACGGTAAATTCTTCTCAGTATATACAGACTCTAAAACACCTCCGGCGTCGAGTTTGTCGTGTTAGAGGCAGCCTGGCGCCAATAATCTTGTAACATGACAACGCTCGTCCACACGCCTCGCGCGCAACTGAAGAGGCTCTGCGAAACCTGAAGTTTGAACCGATTCCAC
>NW_019722689.1:0-188 GCF_002891405.2 Cryptotermes secundus | reverse complement strand
GCGATTATGTTGAAAATTAAATATATGCTTTTGAAACTTAAGAATTGTACTTTAATGTACTTTTTGCCCGATCTTGCTATTTGTTTTTGTTCGCGCTCTACAAGCATGTATGCATGTGGTATTAGAAACTGTATTCGTATTCATATTATGGGAGGGAGTGGGTTTCCCCATGCACTTAGACCAGTTAT
>NW_019722688.1:0-953 GCF_002891405.2 Cryptotermes secundus | reverse complement strand
TGTGTAATATGCAGAAACAGATAAAGAATATATTTCGGCACCCTTTTCATAAGCTCTGACATAGAGTCAAAAGTATCCCACATGAAATTTACTGCAAGACAACAGTCAAATGGAACTTGCGAAGTTGCTGACATGCCATATTACACAAGAGAGGGTTATTCTTCATGCAGGATTAGTAATTGCATGTTTGTCTTTCAGTGCACTGCCTACCAGAGCAAAGGATGCTGCCATGACAAAGGTGAGGCTTGCCTACACACAGTGAACATGCCCTTCACTCTCATGTCATCAGAAGCACAGATCTGTGGGCTTGACAGTAAAGCTAAGCACTAGCCTGCTCTGTCAGGTTCACATCCACGTACTCCATATACTTGACATAGATTTTCTTTTTTTTCATATACTGTTACTCTAGGAATAAGAATTTTAAGCACTTGTAGCTAAATGCCATAGCACCACATGCCAGAAGCAAGGATTTTATTTTGTAATTTTATAAAATTGCTTCCAGACAGTATAATCAGAGAGGAAGAGTTCAAACTTAGCCAAGCATGGAATCTCAGCATCAGATTTTTATGGCACTTGAAAACATACATCATGAAAATCACAAGAATACAGAGTATTCATCCTAGTGTGTACGACAATGAAATGGAAAGTGTGTAAATCAGCGATAACACTATTTCCTGTATTTAATTGTGATTAAGAGGTTGTAACCAAAGTGACAATAACTCCAACCATCCGAGCTAGAACCCATCATTTTGTCACATGTACCATCCTACACGTGACAATATAATTCTGATCTAAATCTATCCCCATCTGATCACCATTGTCTCCCTCATTTCCAGTCTATGTTATTGTTCCATCTCCATCTTGTTCCAAGTGGATGTTTTGCCTTGAAAATTCTGTGTGAGTGTGCATGTGTGTGCGTGACTGCCTGGTGCAGGATCTCCTGCATTTCATCA
>NW_019722687.1:0-537 GCF_002891405.2 Cryptotermes secundus | reverse complement strand
TTGTCTAGTTTTAACTATATTTAAACCACATTTTAAAATTAAGATTTAACTGTCAGTATAGAATAATCATACAGACACAATATGAATTTGTTTGATTAACGATGCAACTCAGAAGCTAAATAGTATTTGTGTACACCTGAAGATGACCCAAGAAAAGGGTTGAAACATGTAGCATTACCACCTACAACGAATAAAAAAGAAATGTTAATGCGGTAGTGTCTATTTTGTTCCTTTCTGATTATTTGTTGTGCAACTGCCCCAAATTATATCTTTTCGCATATTATACATGTTTTGTTATGGCATAAGAGCAGAGTTCCTTGCCTACCGGAAGTGGCCAAACTTGTAAATCAGACGTATGTTCCTGTTTAGGCACCATATCCAACTTGGGAGCATGGAACATGCAACTGAATCAGAGATGACAAAGCAGCCCATTTGTTTTGTCTAAACGTTAAGCAAATGGTGCTTCTTCCTCCACGAGGGAAGACCGACTGAATCGTCTGTTCAAGAACAGCAAGGACAGGTTACAGGTTCTCCTTG
>NW_019722686.1:0-10745 GCF_002891405.2 Cryptotermes secundus | reverse complement strand
ACTGATGGATGTTGCTGTTTGACATACCTGTCAGTTGTAGGCACCCAATGGGGTGCAAGTGAGTGCAGAATCAACTTGTTAGAACTGTCACATGTTCTCACAAACCCCCCTGGCTCAGAGGACTATTCATTGACCTTGTTTATACATTCTGTCGTGCAATGGCACTGGGAATAGTTGTCTTGTCATCATCCTGTGTTTCACCAGATTTTTCAGCTATCTCAGCAATGGTCATGTGTCGGTTCTGTCTCTTCTCTTTCTCCTGAAATCCATACTAGATGACTGTACTTATATGCTTGTACTGCAGTAGCAGAGTATGAATGTAGAGTCATGAAGCTCAAGACAAATGGAAAACTAGAACTATGAAGTGGTATCGGAAATTTCCCAGACTGTTATCGCTGTAACTGCCTCAATAAAAGATGAGAGGGGGAGGCCACACTTCTGCAGGCCTATTGCATTAGTCTGCCATGTGACACCATGATGGGAACACATTGTTTTTACTTGAGTGCTTTTCAGCTTCGTTTCGTTTTGTCAGTGATGGATGGCAGAATTGAGCAATGTATCTGCAACAAGTTTTATGTGAAGCCTGGTAAATCTGCTATCGAAACCCTTGAAATGCTTTGTGAGGCTTTTGGAGAACAATTCTTAAGCTGGGCAGCAGCTTTTGAATGATATTCACATTTCAAGGCCTGCTGAGTGTCAGCTGAAGATGATGAATATTCTGACAAACAAGCACCAAAAGAAAGATCAGAGTTCAAGAACTTAACCCCAAAAACCATCATTGAACAATCCATCAGCTCCTAGACACCACTTGGATCAGTTATAAAGTTTGCCAGGAGATCTTAACAGAAAGTTTGAACATGCACAATATTTCTCCTTCATCACAACAATGTGCCTGCCCGCACGTCCTTGAAGACCATAGAGTTTCAGGGTAACAACATAGTTATCGTTCCCCATCCTCCCTACTCACCGGACTTAACCCGTGATTTCGCTCTGCATCCCAAATTGAAAATGAAATTCAAGGGACATTTTGAAGCAGTGTCCAATATCCAAAGGGAACAGAAGTGGGACTCAAGAGCATTAAGGAAAATGGCTACCATGGTGCTTCTAAAGCTTGCAAAAAATAATGGGATAGTTGTATATGTTCCCAAGGAGACTATTTTGAAGGAGATGGCAGCCAAAATTGAGTAGGTTTTGACCTAGTCCGGGAACTTTCCAATACACCTCATAGAATGACCTGATGACACCTTTCGTGAAACAAGACCTCGAGGAGTGTATTCTNCACCACCACCACCACCACCACCACCACCCTTCCGCTGTTTCCTGTCTGGCTTCTACTGGCACACTCATGTCCTCAGCTGGCTTCTTATACTGTTACCTGTTGCCTAGCAGCCCCCCGCTCTGACGTCACGGCAGGGAAGTGTTTATTGGCCTGTTACCCTCAGCGGTAGCAGCGTTGGCTGTTATGTCACAGCAGGGAAGTGTTGCCCAACACAGCTCCTATGCTGTTGCGTCACCCCGAGGTAACGTTACTGGCAACGTGTGCGTTATCGCGTCTCGCTGAGTCCACGATTCCCAACATCCTCCAACATTAACCTCAAAAGGAATGACCAACTGCAACGGACAACTGATTCTCGTTGTGTCCAGTTGTTGAACGATAACAATCCTGATCTGGTTGTCTCTTCCTGGACACAGTTCTTCAATCCTAGTCTTCTTCCACATGTGCCTTGGTTTGCTAACACCAGAAGTTTGCACCGGCCTCCCCACCAAGCCGTACGAGCCACAATAAATTTCCAACGTATTCAGTTGTGAACTAGATGTTGGTGTGTTTTTGTGGTAGAAAGAGACGTCCAGATTCTCAACATAAGCCAAGGTTCTCTTCTCTCTCCCTCTCTCTGTCTTTCTAGTGGGGCCATAACTCCAGTAGTATATCAAATGTGTCCTAGTAAATCCTTTGAAATCAGTATCAATTCCTACATGATATGAAACAGTATAATAAGAATTCTCGTATTTTAGCACACCATGAAGATTAACAGATTCAGTTCAGTGAGACCATAACTGATCTAGACATAGCAATAAAGAAAAATATTCAAGTGCACCTGCCAGAATTGAAACCAATCCATGCAGCCAGTAGCCAATGATTTCCTGACCACTGCTGCAAATCAAAGAATGCGTACAAGATACCATTTGTGCTTTTAGACCTGCATGTTTTCATCAGATTTGGGCAGGTCCACTGTGGTAAGGAATGCAGTGTGTGTGTGTGTTATTACAGGGCATTAGTCACAGTTAAACACACTCCCCCTTCCCACAATGTATGTGCAACCACTGTCCTGCTACTTCTAGCCATATTCTCCTTATTTTCATTGTGCCTACTCCACAGGCCAGTTGTATCAATGTATATATTAACTCAAAAACAATATTTTGCTATCGTGCATGACAGACCTGACCACAGAGCAAGTTATCACATCCTGGGGGGCTGAAGTTTCAGGCTGTATCTTCAACTCAGCACCTTGCTGGTTACTGAAAAGTGCAGTATTATAAAGTCTTCCTCAGTTTAATAGCTTTCTTCATTTAACATTTACAGTGGAGCTCCATCTTTCGTGGGAGGGAATTATGTCTGAAGATGGTGCATACACCAAAATCACAAGGAGCTGGGATAGCGTAATTTGTATTGTGACTGTGCTACGGGTGGACGACCGAGGAGTTAAAGAGTTTGAGTCCTAAGAGGGTCAAGAATTTTCTCTTCCCCACGTCCTCCAGACCAGTTCTGGGGCCCACACAACCTCCTATCCAGTGGGTACTGGGGGGCTCTTTCCCCGGAGGTAAAGCGGCCGGGGCTTGAAACTGACCATTAACCTACAATTAGAGCTGAGGTAAGGAAAATGAGGATCTATACGTCCACCATCCCATATGCCTCCATGGCATCATGCTTAATTAGTTCAGCTCAGGGATAACTTTACCTTTCTTTTCACTTGTACATTATGTTGTGCTTTGAATATGGTGGTTTTCAGAGCTCCAGCACTGTATGCTGATGCAGTCCATGCAGGTGGGAGGCAGTGCTGCAGCCAGGAGAATTCACTGCAGATGAGTGTCGTGGGGAAGATGGCCCTGAGTACAGTGGCAGGCCACAATGGTGTAGGTGGCAGTGTCACTGGGTTTGACACTTGTATGTGGCTTATTTTCATCACCACTGCAGTTGGCTGGTGTGACACTCCTGTTGGTGAAGTGTGCAGGAACACTGCTGGGTGGTGAGAATGCCCCACAGTATAACCATCTTGGTTCCACACTGGGCCACACTCATGATAGCATATTTGTCTCAGTGGAATGCTGAAACAAAGTAAATAAAATTCACTTTCCTAGTGTTAAAGGCTTAAACTCAATCTTCTTTGTCATGTCCTTCTATCATAATTTCTATTTTATACAGATCTATGTGCACGATATCTCCAATCTCTTCTCCTTCTTCCCACATTTCACTTTTGATTCCTTGCCAGTTTCTTCCTCTCTTCTTACTGTCTACCAGTACCCGCCCAACTGGGTGACTCATTTAGAAAATAATTCTAAAGCCCTTCTCATCCTTCTTGCTCTAGCCATTCTCATTCCCTTTGCATGACCAAGCAGCTATAATCATTTTTCTTCTAATTCCATCCATTCTCATTTTTCCTTCAACACCTTCCAAAAATTTCACATTCATTACTTGGATGACACGAGGAATAATTAACTTCCGTGATGCAACATACTCTGCTATCCAGTACCACACAATCTGCAATTCTCATACAACCAACAAGTTTGGACGGCCCTCTTCCCAATATTCTTTAATTTGCCGTAAATACTGAAGACGTTTGGCTCTGATGTTATATCGTTCCACCAGTATCTGCTGATTATTTTTTGTTTTCTTCCAGCGGAACCCCAGTTTCAAAATAATTTTCTTCAATGCTGGAGATACATCCCTAAAAATCTAACGTTTTCTTCAACTTTTTGTGAACTTTCTTCAGGATAGGTCTCCGTTTTTCAACTATGTAGAAGTCATTAATTGTTCTTCGCACCACAGACTCGTTAAAGTGATCCAAAGTGGCTAGTGGAGATTTTCTAGGTCTTTCTTTATGGGGTGTCAAAAAGGAAGTGGAAGCCCCATATTCAATATTTTTTGTTTCTCTTATTATTCTTCTGGTACTACTTTCCAATACACCTGTTGTTTCTGCTACTTCCACTCCTATGTTCTTCACTGTAATTGTTGGCCCAGCCTCTTTCATATACTTATATACATTATTATCAATTTCTTTTGATTGTCAATGCATCACTTTTCCACTTTTTCAATTCAATTCATTTATTTCATCCATAGCTGTAGAAATTACAATTGGACATGTCAGATAACAACAACATTACATCAAGCATAACATTCAAAGTACATGAATATAGAATAATAAATAATAAATACCTAAGACTAGAGAAAATATTTAAAACATATATACAGATTGTTTACAACATGTACATATAAATAATTTATCTAAAACAAATTTATTTGTCAGCAAGCAGTCCATATCAACAGTTGTTAAAAAATTCCTGAAGAGAATAAAAGACGTTACACAACAAATAATTTTTCAGCTTCTTTTTAAAAACATTAAAATTATTTACACTTTTTAGTTCAGTCGGTAGGCCATTAAATATTTTGGTTCCCATACCAATCACCCCTCTTTTGCAGCGCTCAGTATTGCAAAATTGAACATACAGATTGTGTTTATGAATAGTATTATAGCCATGTACGTCAGAATACTGGGTAGTATATATCCTATTTTTTATTATAAAACATAAAATCTCAAATATATATAAGGAAGTAACTGTTAGAATCTTAAATTCTCGAAACAAATTTCTACAGGAGACTCTATTTCTTACACCTTTAACCACCCTTAAACATTTTTTCTGTAGTTTAAATAGAGTTTCAGAGTCCTTTTTCACCCCACCCCAAAAAATAATACCATATTTCAACACGGACTCAAACTTTGCAAGATACACATTTCTTAATACAGATTGGCTCACAGAGTCCCGTAAAGATTTAATCAAATAAAGAGTCTTGCTAAGTTTTTTACAAACATATTGGGTGTGGGTTGCCCAACTTAAATCCTCAGTAATACAAATACCCAGAAATTTTACATCTGATGAACAAACTACCTCCTTATTATTTAAAGAAAAAATGGATCTAATAATTGGAGTAGATCTACTTCCCCGAAAAAAAATTACCTTAGACTTTTCAGTGTTTATTATTAAATGATTTTCATAAAACCATTTTTCTAATTGATTCTTTACATTTTGAATTTTTTCATTTAATGATAACATGTCATTTCCAGTAATTAATATATTAGTATCATCCGCAAATAATACTACCTCTGCATTTTGTATGATTCGGGGCAGATCATTTATGAATAATAAAAATAAAAGGGGTCCTAAAACAGAACCCTGAGGTACACCATGTTTAATAGCCTTAAGAGATGAGGTAAGTGTCTTTATCTTAAAGGTCTTTTGATCCATATGGTGAATTTCAACAAACTGGGTTCTGTCGGTGAGATACGATCTCATCCACGCGTGAGCTATTCCTCTCAGTCCATACAACTCCAGCTTTGCAAGCAGCAAGTTATGATTAATAACGTCAAAAGCTTTCGACAGATCCAAAAATATACCAAAAGCAAATTGTTTATTATCTAGGGTTTTTTGAATTTGTCCAATAAAAGTTTGAATTGCAGTAAATGTGGATTTATTCTTTCTGAAACCATTTTGAGCATTCGATATCAATTTGAATTTATTTAAAAAGTTTACAACTCTATTATACATTAGTGTTTCAAGGATTTTGGAAAATACAGACAAAATTGAAATTGGTCTATAATTGGTAATATTTTGTTTCTGACCTTTTTTAAAAATGGGTCGAACTTTTGCAATCTTCATTTGATCAGGAAAGATACCAGAGCTAAGTGACAGATTAAATATAAAAGTCAAAGGCTTTTTTATGAATTGGATACATTGTTTAACTATCATATCCGGGATCTCATCAAAACCCGCTGAGATTTTTGTTTTTAGTTTACTGGTGACCTTTAGAACCTCTTCTTCAGTAACAGGGACAAGAAATAACACATTTGGGTTCAGTATTATATCATTTACAGTGGCATGATCATTTTTACAGTTTCTATTTAAATGTATCAACCTGTCCACGCTATTTACAAAAAATTCATTAAATTGATGGGATATATCCTGGGGATTTGTAACTAGCATAGAATCAATTTCTAATGAAATATTTTCAATTTCTGTAAAGCCATTTCCTGACTCCTTCTTTATTATTTGCCATAGAGTTTTAGAATTATTGATTGATCTTTGAATGATTTGGTCATTTTCTCTTTGACGGGCAACAGAAATTACTTTTTTATAAATTCTCTGATATTTTTTTATATAGTTCAAGGTGTGAACAGACAGAGCCATCTTTCTTTTTAACAGATATAATAGTTGCAGCCTCTGTCTAGAAACCTTTATCCCTTGAGTGATCCAGCCTGATTTTTTCCCTTTCTTGCTAAAGACCTTTTTTAAGGGGAAGATATGCAGAAAATACTTAAGAAACTTACTTAAGAAAACACAATAGGCACTATTTACATCAAATTGAGAATAGACCTCGTCCCATAGTTCAATTTTTAGTTGATCATTAAATTTTGCAATATTTCTTCTTGAAAAAATCCTTTTCACAACATATTTTGAACAGGTGGAAGGGCTATGTACAAGTACGCTCATGACCAACGCAAAATGGTCAGAAAATCCCATTTCTACAACCTTTGTGGTTGAGTGGTAAAATATTTTATTTCTAATCATAACATCTAACAAGGAACGTGTATTTAAAGTAACTCGAGTTGGGCATAAAACCGTGTTTTGTAGATTATTTGATATCAATAAACTTTGTAAAGCCTTCTGGTGGGTATTTTCCTCTAATAAATTGATATTCCAATCCCCACATAACACTAAAAGACGCCCCTTTGTTAATAGCTTGTTTAAAGTTTCGTCTAACAATTCAAGGAAAATTTCCTTGCTACTATTTGGGGATCTATATATACAAACAACTGTAATTTTAAAATCCACTAGCTCAATGGCTGAAATTTCAAATACCTTTTCCCTTGCTAGATTATTTAAAAAAGGAAGCTCTCTAATTTTTAGATCGTTTAAGGCAAATATACAAGTGCCCCCATATCTGTTTGAATTTCTACAATAATTTGCCACCAATTTATACTGATTAATATTTATATGTAAAAGATGGTCTTTATGAAGCCAATGTTCTGAGAAGCATAGGATGGCAGGCTTTAGTGACCACGAACTCAACAATACATTTAAAGCCAACACTTTGTTTCCCAGACTCTGAATATTATGATGCAAAATACCCAAATTTTGTAATTTTTGTGGTCCATCATTACTAGAATTACAGGTAATAGGACACCATGAATCTACCATAAAAAATCCTTATCTCGTTTTTGAGGTGGACGTCGAGTTCTCTTTGAGGGCAATGCAATCCTTTTATGCTTATCCTGGTCATCATCACTTTCTCTTAAATTTATTTGTTCACAAGTTGAATCAATCTGTTTATTGCCCATATTTGTACTAATACTCTCTTCATCCTCCCTAGCTGAACAGATGCTCTCTTTAGATACCTGGGTTGTCCATGCTTGATTTACTTCACTTGCCTCAATGGTCCCATCACACTCACTGCAGTCCACAAAGTCACCATTTTGATGAGACTGGAGCTGGGACGTTTTTTTACAACCACTCACATCAACTTCCTTGACACACAGGGACTGATTCTCAATTTACTTCGTGTAGGTGGCATGTTAAAGGAGATATAAAAAATGTACAAATATAAAGAAACAAAAAAGAAAATCAAAGAATAAAAATTAACAAAATAAAATAAAATATTAATACAGTAAACAGAGAATAATACACTCAAACATGACTCCAAGAGTGCAAACTTTTTATCTTGACTCTACGAGGAGGAATGCTTTTACCTAAACTTAAGACGTCTGCTCGCACTGAAAACAAATGAATGACTTAATCACAACACCCCTCAACTTTCACGAATGGACCTGCCCATCCACTGTGCAGCTTTTCCTGGACTGCCACTTCTAAATACCAGAACTATACTCTAGGTCTGGACAAAGGAAAGTAACAGAGTCCTTTACTGGGTCAAGGAAAATAGATAGCCAAGCCGATGCAGGACCCGTTCTCTGAAAGATCCTTCTTGTGTTCCTTCCTGTGAATGAGAGGTTTCTATGGCCTCTTCAGGAAGGAGTCAAGGAGTTCTCACTGGTCCTTCAAAAGTAGTCCCCTCCAGCCCCCATCACCCGAGTTGTGACTGGCCACTTCTATCCTCCATAACCCATTTCCTCCTCCCAAACTCTAAGCTGCCACTACAAGCTCACATTGCGAAGGGAATGAACAGTCACCAATTTGTTTCGAAATACATTAATTTTCCTGTTAAGTGCACAAACACTGAGATCTCTTAAATGCATTGTATGACTCACTGACATTACTGAAACATTTCTGAAATTGGCAGCAATACAAACTTCAGATAATCCCACTGCTCTCAGATGTACCAGACCAACTAAATGTTACTTACCTTATAAATAATCACAACAAATGCAAAAGACATGATTTTTGTAAAAAAAAATTATTTATCCACAGGCATATTCTGAATCTGGAAAATACATGCAAACTGAGTCCATGTGATGCAGGAACAAAACAAGACAGTACACACTTATTTGCAAAGCTTAGAGATCCTCTAAATCTCTTCCATACAACTAACTTCTCTCTATAAAACTTTTAATCTGAGTCATTACTGTTAGAGAAGTCCAGTGTGTTCAGTCCAGCCCCTGTTACTGCAAGTTTGATTCCCACTGAATGTTGAAAACAGACACAGTTTACAGACCATATCCTTACCACAACTTGTGCATTTAATAGGACCTCCTATAGTTCCTGTGGTTATCACATTTTTGTAGTACTTCTAGTGTTCATCCCCATTTCACATCTTCATCACTCCACAGTACTCTTCTTAACAAATGCAGGAAATTAATAATTACAAATTTGTATTTCCATATGCATCATTTTCTGGCACGCTGTGAGAAAAGGACATAATAATGTATCCTAATCAAGAACTGGCTCACTACTGATTAAGTATTTGCTGTTCTGAATGGCTCACATACATTTCAGGGGGCCTGTGATTCTCAGAACAATATTTTTATGTAATGTATTTCAGCATCCCATTGCATGAGTACTGACCTCTTGTACATGTCACCACCATCTTAAATGCAATGTTTTATTTTGTGTTGTATATATGATTTTACAAAGCGTTTCATCCTCACACAGTCATCAGGTGTAGGCACTTTTGTCGAAACCACTGCACTGTCACCTTAGTCTGTCGCATGTGAACAGATTTTTAAACTTAAAATCTTTACAGACCTTTAAAAGTTCTTAAAATCCTAGTAACCTGCCGGTTCACACATGGGAACAGACCATCTCAACAAGGAACGATACCCACACACTGCCATAACAAATAAAACTCCCAAGCTTGACAACCAATGCAGTGCAAATGAATCAGCACACACTCTGGCAGAGGAGTTAGACACTCTCCTGTCAAGTCAGGCTAACCCATAATCCACACATTTTGCTTCACAGAAGCACTGGTCTACAGCACACTGTATATCAACATTAGGCCATTAAATAAGCCATAATTATGGTTATGATGAAATTTCTAATAATATACTAAAAGCTTGTAACACTTTCATTAGTGCTCCATTAAATTAACTATGTAACAGAATTTTGTTTCGAGATGTATTTCCAGACAGGCTAGAATATGCCACGATTGTATCAGTGTACAAAGAGGTGATAGGAATATTATTTCTAATTACATGATCTCCTTTAATAAAATATTTGAGAAAGTAATGTATAGTAGACTGATAAAGCATCTTAATAAGAATAACATCTGAAGTAACCATCAATTTGGATTTAGAGCGAATCTGGGGACTGATAATTTTATTTTTTGATTAAGCTCTGAAATATTGAATTCACTAAATCATAAAACATTAGTGGCTTTTTCTGTGGCTTGGAAAAAGCATTCAATTGTGTTAGTCATGAAGTATTATTGGATAAATTGAAGTATTATGGAATAAATCATAAACAATATAATCTTCATAGGTCTTATTTACAAGACAGATTTAAGAGAACATCAATTTTAAATGGACTAGATAATAAAAAAATACTCTCTGAATGTGTTAAAGTAATGAACAGGGTCCCACAAGGTTCAGTGCTGGGACCACTGCTGTTTATAATATATATAAATGACTTACCTAAGACTTTGGAGTCAAATAGTGTCCCTATTTTATTTGCTGACAATGCTAGTGTCTTGGTTTCACTGCTAATTCTTTACAGCTTAAAAATACACTAAATGAATTTTACGGGGTACTTGCTGATTGGTTTAAAAAGAACTTCTTGTCATTAAATACAGTGAAAACACATTGCATCAATTTCACTGCAAAAAACAATATGTTGGTTGAGAGGGATATAGTTAATGTAGGTACATACATTATGAGCTCTTATGCCACTAAATTTCTTGGCTTGACTACTGAGAGCTCCTTGACTTGGGAAAGACATATTGAAGAGGTTATGAATAAATTAGGCTCAGCCTGCTACACGATAAGGAACATAAAACCACTTATGTCTATAAATACCCTGAAAAT
>NW_019722685.1:0-332 GCF_002891405.2 Cryptotermes secundus | reverse complement strand
TAATGCAAATAGCATGCTGGATTTTGTAATATTACCACTACTCACAAAAATTCGTAATACCATATATAAAACGTCTGAAACTACACTACATCTTCGACGACTTCGACCACTTCGACACCCTTGCTGCCCTTGCTTGTGTTTACACCGAACAACACTCAGTCATCTGCAACTCAATAATTTTCACTCGGAAATCTCTTTCAAGATACGACTGTGCCGCAATCTTCTCCTAACGTAATTGTAGGTCGGTCTCCGGGCTCAGTCGGCAGCGGTCGGCAGTGAGTGTAACTATATCTTGGAAAAAACATATAGATTCAATTATAGGTAAATTAAAT
>NW_019722684.1:0-2888 GCF_002891405.2 Cryptotermes secundus | reverse complement strand
CCCATAGTTTGTAGTGTCATATCAAGAGTACTTTGGAGCCTATTAATTTCAATGGTGCTGGCTGTTATGAGTAACACTGATTAACACAATATTAGCAATATTAATATTATATTTAAGCATCCTGTTGCACTCTATACGATAAATGATATAATGATACAAATTCCGTCCCAAGTGCAAACAATATATTATGTGTCCTTGATCTTGTTCACCCACACTACATGTTTCGGCCTCAGACGGCCATCATCAGGTGTATAACACTCACGTCGCTGTCACACTGCACTCAGCCCAAAATTTAACATTTAAAACACTTTCCTTATTATTATCAACATCTACTTCGTTGATATCTGTCTGGATGTAGATCACTTTACACACGTTAATTCTGACGTACCTGTAGTAGCACATGTGAACGTGGACACTACATCAAGGTATTGCTCTCTGTCCACTGTAACAGCATTCTTCCATCAATATACTGGTTGATTTAAAGAAAATGAAGCTGCATAAATAGAACTAAATTTCAGCTTTATCTGAGTTACGCCGTTTTTGCATTGGCCCTTAAATGTAATTAGAGGTTTGAAATACTTGAATTAATGCGATACATGAATTATTTTGAAGATCTGTCTTGTAGTATTCAGTTGTTTATCACTTATTTATTCCTTGTTTGTTGTGAACCTTATGTGAAACTTGCTTTTTGAAACCACTAAAAGTTTTAAACTTCCCTTTTACACCGTTCTGTATTCACACTGCATGTCATCTTCAGGTGTCACTAAAATGTGCTGATGAAACTGTTGTGCTTCCCATCAGTAAGTTAAGTTTTTGAGGTTAACCCCCCCCCCACATCTGTGCTGCTGCTACATGGCAATGAGAACTACCCATCCCCATAGGACGAATGTGCACATAGATAAGGCCTACCCGAAAAATCAAACTTACAGACAGAAGCATAGCAGTTTCAGAGATGCCTGAAGGTGACTATTGTCAGTTGAAATGTGTGCAATAACAGTAGTGATGTAGAAGATATGTTAAAGTTTAAAACTTCTAAAGGTTTTAAAAAGCAAGTCACCTGTAAGACACTAACAACTAACAGGAATAATTTTTTTCTGTCATTAAGCCCTTTTAATATGTCTTTGAGGCAGATGATGTAACATAGGAACCTGGTGTAAGTTCACTTAACGTGTCTTGAAGCAAGTGATGTAATGTGGGAACCTGGTTCAGCCACAGTGCCATATATAGGGTGACCCAGGAGGAATGTGCCATACTTCGTGAGGGTGTTCCTTATGTTAAAGTATGCCGATATAACCCAAAACACCTATGTCCATAGTTGAATGGTTACAGAGATAGTGGCCCGAGAAAAGTGTGGTCTTCTGGCGGGTCCACGCACTGTACCTGTGAGCTGACCAGTCTTATCTATGTTTGTCCTTGAGTGTGGTGATGAGGGACCTCACTAGCCGCATACACTCACATACCAGAATGCGCAGTCAGCCATGTTACGTCAGTGCTTGCCGTTCATGTGTCATTATAGCGCTTGGAACCCTAACAACAACTATGACATGGCATGTGAGTTTTTTTGTAGTTCAATTTAATGGCTTCATATCACTCACAAGTTAGTTTGATGTTATGTACATTATTAACATTACAGAAACCACATATTCCTGCCAGTTTTAATATGTATTTGGTAATCAACAAGTGTGTAACACCTGTCAAAGTTTCACATTACTCTGGCCATTATCTCCGTAACCGTTCAACTTTGGACATAGGTGTTTTGGGTTATATCAGCATACTTTAACATAGGAACACCCTCTTGAAGTCTGACACATTCCTCCTGGGACACTCTGTATACTAGTAGTCGGTGTCTAAGTGAAGCTGATTTTGAATTGTGTTAATAGTACCCAGGAAGTTGCGAGTGGAGGAGGGTATGTCCAACAGTTGCTGTGAACACAACTAATACTAGAAAGAACCTGTGAAGCGTTTATATACATATTTGCAGCACCTAGTTTTTAAAAACGGTTACCTTGCTTGCACAGCAGTCCAGAATATATATGAACTCCTGTCTTCACCTTACCGAATCATGTTTGCTCGATCTGAGAATCGGTTGTTAGTAGTTTTGTTTGCAGCAGTGCGGTCACAGTATTTTGTTGTGGATAATGTGTGCGTGTCCTTGTTTGCAACAGCATGGTCAAAAAATCTCGATTCAGCAGCGTCTCTGTTCCCACCGTCCACATTGACTCCAACACTAGATTTGGACATCTGGGGAGAAATTTATGGAGATTTGAGCAGTTGGTGTCCCGAACCGCTACAGGATACATCTTGCACCATGGTGGGCGACAGAAAAGGTTCCAATTGTATTGTACAAGACGATGAACTGAACACGCCAGAAACAGGTAAAATATTTTTTAACATATTAATGATTGCCTCAGTTGAAGTATTTTTATTAACTTCCTAATATTAAGTGCAATTGGAGAAGTACTTATAATGAGTCATTTGATGGCAGGTATTTTATTTAATATGTATGAGGGTTTGGAGGAAACCAATTCATGGTGCTGCTGCTAAATATGGTGTGTCACAGCTGATCATGTATCTGTGTGCATGACACCATGAACCCAAGAAATTCTTGCACAGGGAGATCCTTCAGCAGGTCCCCCATCCTTTGGTTATTTCTGATGGCCTCAAGTCCACCATGAACAGTCACGGAATAGGTTTCATTTGGACAACCCTCATGCAAGTGGACAAGAGTTTTTTGAGCTTTATTCACGGTCTTGAAGTTGAAATAAGTAAGACATGTTGAACAGTGTCAGATGTGAGGCAACATTATGTTCACATTCAGTTTTAACTTCAAGATATAATGAATGAGCATTATGTACGAGAACTTCATACACAGGAAATTTTAATGTTAT
>NW_019722683.1:0-936 GCF_002891405.2 Cryptotermes secundus | reverse complement strand
CTTGTCAACTTTGCGTTTGCTAGCTTACAAGCTTTGCGTTGCTAGATTGCCTGTTTGCGTTCGTAGCCTGTGAGCTTTGCGTTGCATTGCTGCTAGCTTTGCGTTGCTAGCTTGCTAGATTTGCTTTACTAGCTTGTCAACTTTGCGTTTGCTAGCTTACAAGCTTTGCGTTGCTAGATTGCCTGTTTGCGTTCGTAGCCTGTGAGCTTTGCGTTGCATTGCTGCTAGCTTTGCGTTGCTAGCTTGCTAGCTTTGCTTTGCTAACTTACCAGCTTTCCGTTGCTAGTTTGCCTGCTTTGCCTTTCTAGATTGCAAGCTTTGCGTTATTAGCTTTCCAGCTATGCGTCTCTAGCTTGCCAGGTTTGAGTTTCTAGCTTGCCAGCTTTTCGTTATTAGCTTGCTAGATTTGCGTGGCTAGCTTGCTAGCTTTACTTTCCTACCTTGTTGCTTTGCGTTGCTAGCTTGGTAGCTTTGCTTTGCTACCTTGCTAGATTTGCATTGCTAGCTTGATAAATTTGGTTGCTTGCTTGCTTGATATCTCTGCGTTCCTTGCTTGCTAGCTTTGCGTGGCTAGCTTGCTAGCTTTGAGATTCTAGCTTTCTAGGTTGCTAGTTTTGCGTTGCTTGCTTGCTTGATATCTCTGCGTTCCTTGCTTGCTAGCTTTCGTTGCTAGCTTGCTTGATTTGCGTTCCTACCTTGCTAGCTTGGCCTTACAAGCTTGCTAGCTTTGAGATTCTAGCTTTCTAGGTTGCTAGTTTTGCGTTGCAGTCTTGCTTGCTTTGCGTTACTAGCTGGCTAGTTTTGCGTTGCTTGCTTGGTAGCTTTGCGTTGCTTTCTTGGTAGCTTTGCGTTCTAGCTTGGTTGCTTTGCTTTTATAGCTTGCTAGGTTTGGTTGATAGATTGCTAGCTTGGCGTTGCTAGCTTGCTAACTTTGCT
>NW_019722682.1:0-750 GCF_002891405.2 Cryptotermes secundus | reverse complement strand
CCTCTCCGTCTTTTACGAGTTGATTGTTTAGAAAATGTGACAGCCTCAATGTCTTACTTGCCTATGGGCCTACATGGCCTGATACAGGGATAGCTTTACTTTCTTCTTACCAAGATGCTTAATATTTATTCTGAGCCCTCTCCCTGCAGGTCATATTGACATTCACAAGACTACTGGCATTTCATCTTGGCATAATACATTGTATTATTTATACCCGTTGCTAGGAAATGTTGGTAAAGACATTCCTACAACATATGTGCACATGACTCTAGAACATCCATCGCTAGGTAAGAAACCAGTAAACACACGTCATGAAAAATTTCAGATGATGATTTCCATGGGTTCCAAAATATCGGTCGAAAGTGAAGTCTCAAAATTTGGAATGCAAACATGTGGGGAAATGAGGAATTGAACTGTGTTGATTTTGTAGAAATGGCAATTGAAGTTGATTGAGAAGGTGGTGCTGAGAGGGCTTCATGTGTGAGGTGAAGTGACAGTGAGACTGTGATAAATTTGTTGACAGGATAACCTTAATGCAGCCTGAGAACCCCTGTGCGTGTGTAACAGTGAACTGGAAAGTATGTGATGGCATTGTATTGCCTGTAGCCCTGAATTGGTGAACATATAAGGCACAATAAATCCAATCAACCAATCCAAAACTCTGTCTTAAAAGTCTCACTTATGCATGGCAGTATGTTTCCTCTTTGCAATTCAGGCTATATCCACATATGTTTTCTTTGATATAGTAGC
>NW_019722681.1:0-1190 GCF_002891405.2 Cryptotermes secundus | reverse complement strand
CAATTAAATTTGATTCTCTATCTGTGTCTAACTACTGTGTGGAAAAGGACATGGAAGCCTGTGCAATCAAATTAAACCTGACTGATATCACATTGATCATATTAGCTATTTATAGGTCACCTAGTGGAAACTTCAACAATTTTTTGCAAAAATTGGATGCCATCTTGAATAAGCTACATAATAATAAAGTCGAATATGTTATATGTGGTGATGTGAATATAAATTATCTAGAAAATTGCGATAGAAGGCAACAACTTGATGCACTCTTAAATACTTACAATCTAATAGGTACGGTTAATTTTCCAACACCAACTGTTAAGGTATCAAAAACTGCTATTGACAACATATATATAAAAACCAATAAACCAATAATTAACGGACTATCTGATCATGATGCTCAAATGATAACTGATAATATAATATCATCCGAACAAGTAGGTAATCCTCAGTACATGAGAAATTATAGTAATTATAATATAATTAAATTTCAAGAAATGCTAAGCTATGAACTATGGGATGATGTTTTTACAAATGACAATGTAAACAATACTTTTAATGTATTTTTTAATACTTGCTTAAGAATTTTTTACTCATGTTTTACAAAAAAGAAAATTATTACTTCCAAACTTAAATGTAACCCGTGGATGACTCAAGGGATACGAATTTCTTGTGAAAAAAAGAGGAAGTTGTATATTAAATATAGACAAGATGATCCACATTTTAAACTGTATTATAAGAAATACTGTAAAGTACTCGTACTTACTAAAGTTATTAAAGAGGCTAAGAAAGTACACTATGATAATAACATTTCAAAATCTTATAATAAAATAAAAACTACATGGTCAATTATTAAAAAAGAGACTGGGTCTAAAACTCAGACGGATGAACCCCAATCGCCGAAAGTCAATAACATTATGATACAGAATAAAAAGTGCATTGCAAACGTACTTAACGAATATTTTACCTCAGTAGCTCAGACAATTATAGATGATTTAAACAATAACAAAACTCCAACCAACATCAGCCCATTATACTATCTGGGCAATAAATACACGTCTACCTTTAAATCTATCAAATGGCAGTATGTCTCAACTGCTGAGATTAGAAAGATAATCAAATCTTTGAAAAGCAAGTCTTCACATGGATATGATGAAATTTCCACCAGAATTTTAAAAGCAAGTATGCCATAT
>NW_019722680.1:0-1189 GCF_002891405.2 Cryptotermes secundus | reverse complement strand
ATTACTATATTATTTAATGAATTTTAATAAAATTTTCAGTCATTCCATGTTAATTAAAATAATTTAAACAAATTTTGAACGAAATACAGCTACTTCATGAAATTTCCCGAAAATTCTTTGATGATGTCACGTTAATATAGGGATTAACACACAATATGTGAAAGATTCCTTCTTATATAATTGAACACTGTCCAAATTACTAACGATTTCTAGTTCATATTATTGATATTTATGTCAATTTTGATAAATGTTAACTTAAATTAAACGAATATAAACCAAGTTTTGAACGATTTCAACGTAATTTACATAATTATGACCAATTATTATTTAAGATTTCAAGCTAATATATAGAATTTCTTCGAATTTTCAAGGATTCCACTTTAATTCATGGAATTCTATTCAATATTTTGACGATATTTAATTATTAATTATTTTAATCAAATTTTAGGGATTTCATAATATTTTAAGGAATTCTAAACAAACTTTGACCTTCTTCAACCTAATTTGTATAATTTTAAACAGAAATTCTTTCCCGATATCATTTAATATAATTGGTATCAATCATCTTGTGAAAGTTTACACTCTAAATTCAGGAATTCTAACAGATTCTTTGACGATTTTCAAAATAATTAGGAAATTTAAAGAAATTTTCAACGATTCGAAGGTAATTAAAGAAATTTTAATTTAATTTTGAAAGAATTCAACGAAATCAATATAATTTTAACCTAAAATTCTAGGAATTTTTCAAGTTAAAATAAAGAGTTTCAAACAATTTATAAAATGTTTCAGTATAAATAATGAGATCCTTTAAATTTCTGATAATTACTATATTATTTAATGAATTTCAATAAAATTTTCAGTCATTCCAAGTTAAATACGGTAGAACTTGTTTATAACGTCATCAAAGGGACCAAAAAATAGTGTCATTATAAACGAATGTCGTTGTAACCGAAATGGGCACTTCCACAGTAGCCTTATGTTAGTCACGTAAAAATCTACCAAAAACCATGTTAAAATGTTGCAGTTTTTAGTGAAATACGTATTTAAGTACAGACTAACGTAACATTAACGTGGAATTAATATGGATTCTCCATATCGTTTGTACTGTAGAATTCACCAAACCAAATACGCGGCATACATCAGGTTTTTTCCTTCCATTTTCTATTTCACGAATCACTTTAACTTTCTC
>NW_019722679.1:0-457 GCF_002891405.2 Cryptotermes secundus | reverse complement strand
TTCGATCCTATCGTGGCACGGGGATTATTGTCTGCCCAAACATGTTGTTGACCCCATCCCATATAAACTGTGCCTCATCGCAGAACATTATCAAGCTGTACAACTGCCGATTTCCATTTAACCAATTGCAGAACTGCAGACGAAGAGCACGGTCTCCTGGTTGTAGATGTTGTACTCGCTGTAAATGATAAGGATGCATCCCGTTCTCATGAAGAGTCCTCCACGCCATGGACTGAGAAACACCGAACCGCCGAGTTAGACATCTTGTACTGGGACGCGGACTGTGCTCTACAGCATGGAGAATGTTTTCTTCTTCGCACAATTCATGTTGAGGATTTCGTTCGTATTGTATACGAACGCTGGGGAGAGAACCAGTTTATCTTAATATGTTGAATATACTGCTAATGGATTCAGGATTCGGAATCCTGCGATTTGGATAATGCCGGTCATATTCGGC
>NW_019722678.1:0-1471 GCF_002891405.2 Cryptotermes secundus | reverse complement strand
GTGTGGAGATGAACAGTTGGTGAGGCTGTGTGTATATAAGTGTTATATGTCAACAGTCCTGGTGTGGCATCAGTGGAGAGAAGTTGTTCCTAGTCAGCAAGTTTCATGCAGTGCCTTCGCCTCTTGAACTGTTCACCGCCTGCAAGCGCATGCTCTGCTAAAGGTTTGTGTCATATGAGATAGATAGTTCTAGCTCTCTTGTTACAATGTTAGGTAACATTATAGAGGTTGTAAATGAATTCATACAGCATTGCTTGAGGTGAGCAGTGGCACTTTGTGCAGGGGGCTTAATGTCATTAGTAAAACAGTTCTGAAATAGACCAAATATTGGGGTTCTGAGGCAGATGGAGTCTCGGTTAACTCACCAAAACTGGATATTCAGGAAACCAGGTAGGCATGTCTCTGCCATTCGCTAGAGCTGGGTGGGGCCTGAAGGTTGAAGGGCAGATTCTTGCATTTTATTTATTTTTTATGAATCCATTTTATAGAAATTCATTGACTCTGCAGTTATTTAATTTGGATCCACTTCATGGTGATCTGTCATGATCCAAACACTTAGTCATTCAGTATGAGCATGATAAATTAATTGCGACACTGTTATCTGCTTAATTTTATTGTCAAGTCATGCTGTGACTATGACTGCCATTTTACAATTGATAACTGTAACAGGATAGGATTCAGAGAACTAAGTATAAATTTGTGATTGCACTAGTATGGAAAATTCCCATTCTTGATATTCTTTTCCAAATGTTCTCTTTTCCGGACTGAAAAATCTGTTTTCACATGTGCCTAGTATGGGAACAAGGGTGGACTCGTGTCATCACTAGGATGCTACTAGATGGTAGTTTAAAGATATTTCCAGTGTTCATGTGCAGGGCAGACAGTCAGACATGGGTCTTGTCTACTGTGAGGTTACCTATGCAGGACACAGTGTACTCTCATTCATACAGTAGCTACAGTCCATTCGCGGAGACGAGGGAGTCCTCATAAACAAATGCACGCGGTATCTCCTTTGCTCTTTGAATGAAATCATGCAGCGATCACGTGATGGGTGTTACAGGGGCGTCCAAAGTTCACTCTTCAATCTGAATGCAGGTTAATGTGTGTCCGAATGCAGTGAGTACACTGAAGTAACTGCGCGCTTTGTCCACTCCTTGCTGTCAGCTGTGGCGACGCAGGGCTTGCTTTGTTTATGCTGTCTTGTCTCCGCGAATGGGCTGTAGGATGATTAATGAATTGAAATGGATATGACAGGAAGTGGTTGTTACCCAGTTTCATATACTGTCCCTGCCTGGCATTTGCCTGGTGAAGGGGTCTGAGGACGACTACAGAACCTCAGTCAGGGTAGCCATCATCCTCCATCTTGAGTTTATCAGTACCCAGAGGTGCAGATGTGACGATTCCTTTACAGTAAAACCTTTGTTTAAAAGTTTCCCTGGGGACCAGTAGATTTGAACTGTAAGCTGAAGAT
>NW_019722677.1:0-1025 GCF_002891405.2 Cryptotermes secundus | reverse complement strand
GGGGAGAAGCCGTTTAGTTGTGATGTATGTAAAAAGTCATTCAGTACAGAGAGTAATCTGAAGACACATCAACACATACATAGTGGGAAGAAGCCGTTTCGTTGTGATGTATGTAAAAAGTCATTCAGTCAGCAGAGTGATCTGAAGACGCATCAGCGCATACATAGTGGGGAGAAGCCGTTTTGTTGTGATGTATGTAAAAAGTCATTCAGTAGGCAAGGTAGTCTGAGGATACATCAGCGGATACATAGTGGGGAGAAGCCGTTTAGTTGTGATGTATGTAGAAAGTCATTCAGTACAGAGAGTAATCTGAAGACACATCAACACATACATAGTGGGAAGAAGCCGTTTCGTTGTGATGTATGTATAAAGTCATTCAGTCAGCAGAGTAATCTGAAGACACATCAGCGCACACATAGTGGGGAGAAGCCGTTTTATTGTGATGTATGTAAAAAGTCATTCAGTCAGCAGAGTGATCTGAAGACGCATCAGTACATACATAGTGGGGAGAAGCCATTTTGTTGTGATGTATGTAAAAAGTCATTCAGTCAGCAGAGTGATCTGAAGACGCATCAGTACATACATAGTGGGGAGAAGCCATTTTGTTGTGATGTATGTGAAAAGTCATTCAGTGAGGAGAGTAATCTGAAGACAGATCGGCGCATACATAGTGGGGAGAAGCCGTTTAGTTGTGTTGTTTGTAAAATGTCATTCAGTACGCAGAGTAGTCTGAAGAAACACAAGCACTTAAATGTTGATGTGTGCAGTAAATCATAGAGCAATTGAGATGGGTGTAGACTAAAGGAACAGTATGTGACTTGTAGCATGCCACAGTTTCTCATGTTGTAAGACAGTTTTACTGTGTGTGTGGCATGTAGAATGCTACAATATATTGGAGTTGATTGCTGTTGCTAACCTTTGAACTGATGGGAAATGAATTGAGTCCCATGGTACAAAACGTCTTTGCAAATGAGTTCCAATTGATTCTGATTGCTGAATGTGTGCAATGCCCTGTCTTGTTGAGT
>NW_019722676.1:0-663 GCF_002891405.2 Cryptotermes secundus | reverse complement strand
AAATCTGTACAGAGCAGCTGCTATGGGTTACATGTAATGAGAAACTGCTGCAGCAAGGAGAGCATATATTACTTCATGTGTGATGTTGTACAGCCATGACTGATAGAAGATGTGATGCCTTTACAGAACTGTACCAATTCAGAGAAAGTTTTAGTGGGTCCACATGGTGAGACATACCCAGCAAGTCATGATGCAAACCAGGCCATGAATATAAAAGCTGAGGAAGTCTCAGACTCACAAGAGGAAGCGGATCTTGTGCAAGTAACAGTTCAGGAAGTAAAGGCTGAACCTGAGGTGAGCTGTATGCTTCTGTATGTCCACTGTTAGGCAGATATCACAGATAGGCAGGAATTCCAGTTGTCTATCTCATGTCCATCTCTCTGGCTGTCTGTGTGTGCACATAGAACAACTTGACTATGCTGCTTACACGCCTTTGAAGGCCTTTTTCTGAAGTGTCTCTAGACAGTTATAGTTTGTTGAATATATGCTGCTTGTGATATACCACTCCCATTTCCTTTTAAGCAGTTCTGATATAGATGAAATTAAATTTTATGTAAACTGAACTGTATTTGAGAGAAATTCTGTAGCAGCAAAAATCCATAGGGAGTCACAGAACTATTTGCAGTTAGTTAACACATGTTAGAACCAAGAATTTAAGTTACT
>NW_019722675.1:0-3204 GCF_002891405.2 Cryptotermes secundus | reverse complement strand
TCTTCTCTTGGCTTTTATATGCGTTCTCCACGTTAGACTCGGTATCATTGCAAGGTCGCAAGAGAGGAATGCGCAACCCCCGCGGTGACATCACGCAACAATAGAAGAGTTGCAAGCGGTGTTTTCTATGGTTCCTCTCCGAGGCTATATGACTCCGCCGACCGAGTTCAGTTCAGTGAGCGAGTGAGTACAGTGCAGGGTAGTCACGTGGTTGGCAATAAATCATATAGACGAGTGCTGCGGTACAGTCCTCGTGAGCAGTTGCTGTTAGAAGCTGGTAGCTGAGGCACGGGGATAATTACCTAATCCAGAGGAAGAGCACCTTTCGCCGTTGGAAGCCGCTACCACTCAATGGCTAGTGAAGACTGTAGCAGACTGAGAACATTAGGTTGTATGCCATAGATATTTGTGAATTTCGACAATGGTTTTTGTATCAAAGAGGTTAATAAATCCTATTACGAATTCAAAACTCATCTGTAGTCACTCTAAAATCGTGACAGTGTGACAGTTACAACTGCACTGCAAGGTACTTACTTCGTGTATCTTTCCAATCGCTTAGCTATATCACGGAAGTCTTCTGATTTTTATTTTGAGTCACAAATCAGTTCTGCCTCAGTTACGAGCCATATCCCCACCATTCATCAGCAGCTGTAGCCCTCTGCCCTGTGCGAAGGTGTTAGCATTGCAACCGGACTTAATCTCGCTGCCAACAGTTTCCCGCTGTGTAATGTGTGTGAAACCTGGTCTCGTCTCTGCGTTCAGCGGTCTTCTTGGACCCTTTCTCATTATTCATTCCAATTCTGAAGTGTGCTGCATGGCATCCAACTCTGTATCGTCTTTGAGTTAATTGAGATTTTCGATTTCCACGTTACTTAAATTACAGTCCCAATCCGTTTCATTTTTCCTGAAAATGTTTATTTCTACACGAAACGTTAATATAATTTTCTAAGTGGCAGGGTAATTTGCGCAAAGTGCGAATTTATTTGTCGCCCCAAGAGTATTCTGGTAAGCTTGCACGCAGATCACGCATTTCGAGATCATTCGATGAAATTGCGTTTTCTCTCCCCTCGGATATCTCTGGGCTTTGAATTCTCCGCCCCCCCTCAATATCTCAGAGTGTGAGAAGATCCTGCCTATGTATCCACAATCTGTTCGTGTCTACAGTCTCCTTTCTCTGCAATTGTTATACCCTCTTCCAGAGGAATAGTAACTCCTCTCAGGGCTGTATCTTTCAGCAGTGTTTACATAGCACGGACTTTATGGTTAGAGAATTCTGTTCTCACAATTCCTGAAGATATTCACTGAGGTTCCATGTTAAGAAACGCCGCACACAGATCCGTACTTTTACGAAAGTGAATGATGGCCTTGGGCAGGCTACTCGGTCACATGACTAGCGTTTTCTATGGATCCAGTTCATATACACTGAAACCGGAACCTGCTGGCAGGGCCCGGTTTAACCACTGCGTAGCTGAAAAAGCGATCTGGTGAGTGGAAGGAACTGTTCACCTCACTTCACATGCGGAAGCAAAATTTGGCTGGGTCGGTGTTTGAAATTGTTGACTTCTTTGCTGGTATTCGTACCGCTGGTCACAGGCGAGTTCGCAGTTCGTCCACGTGCAATTCTAACTTGATTATCTTATGCATGGGTCAAGATGCTGCTTCAGCATTTAAAGTTTAATATAACTTGTTTACTGACTGTTTGCAGAAAAGTGGGAACAGCGCGGTAACATGAATGTTACGTGGCATTTGCGCTGTAAACTTTGTGTTACTTTTATGCATGCAAGAGTAGGGTATAAGATGTTATTAAAAAGGTAATAATTGTCATATATCACAAAAGTAAATTAAAGTTAAAGGGAGAACTGTCCTCTGGTTAATTAAGCATCGCGCCATAAAGATATATTGCACAGGATTGGGGGGCGGGTAGCGAGTTTAACGCCCTGGCCTTTTTGCAACAGGAGTGGTACCTATACAGGTAATGACATTACAGATCTGCACATGAACTACAGCGATGACTGTATGAAATGAGGTGATAAGTATTCATCAGTCTAACATCCGACGGTGTAGGTTCTGACGGCGTCGTTTTGTACTCCACAAAACAGAGAAGTTTTGTGCTCCATGGGGATAGTTACCTGAACATTACGCGTTATGCTGATCCTGAAGACATTCTGCAGGATATATCGGCCCCTGAAGCCGGTTTCAATTCACCCACTACACTGCCCTCTCAAGCTCTTCACATGCTGTACCAGTTGTAAGTTATCCAGCAGGATTGAATTAGTTTAATGTAGATGATGTCAATAGTACAAGCGCCATGGTGACTGCATTGGTTGCCAGCTGACCTGAAGCACTTTCAGAACCAAAGGAAACTGTCATCACACATCTCTGACACTTCTAGTAACGCTTCTTGTTACTCTTTTGCAGTGGAACGAGAGCAACGAGCGACAGATTCTACTCAGGAACATGGACTTCGATGCTTCAGGCTTTTACTCTTGCGAAGTGTCAACACAAACGCCCATCTACACGAAGCCGTCCAACGACCACGAGCTCACTGTTATACGTAAGTGTACGTTCCCTGTTCGATGTGGTTGCTACTAGGGCATCAACTGTCCTCTCCAATCCCTGCACCACGCGACAATGTGCACTACGTCTTGGATTACGTTCGTATAGTCTTAGTTATTTATTGGAGAGGGTGGGTTTCCCATGCACTTAGACCTGTATTGGTCCATTGTGCTTCCCTCTATGATTTCTACCAGTCTCTATATCCTACCGGTACTGGTGCTTACCATCAGTCCCGCCCAGCCAGTGAGATCGGCTCTACTAGCTGAGAGGTATCTATAATGCTTCCCCCATCTACCAGAGGTATTAGAGACTGCTGTTGGGCGGGAAACGTCCGTAATTTGGCTCAGTGACCTCCTTTGGAGATATGAGGTTCTTTTACGTGCCGTAAAGCTANGGCTTAAAATCCCTCCCGGAGGACTTGTTCCCTGAATTTTTCCGCCCTTAAGAATTCGACGACCTCCGCCGGGTATTTGAACCCGCGTACTACGTGTCATGAGGTGGGAACGTTACCTCTAGACTACGGAGGCCGCTTCGTGTGTTCTTAGTAACGTATTTTCATATTTTTAGGAGAGCGAGGCTATAGAGGGGATTTGAGATTCGTGTATTTATTGATCAATTACAGGTGGTACTGCAAAAAACTATAACACT
>NW_019722674.1:0-600 GCF_002891405.2 Cryptotermes secundus | reverse complement strand
TATAGTTTGATGTATTCTGTTTTGATTATTTTAAGTTAATAGATGAATTAGCTGATATTATTTCGATCATTTGTTCTCTGTCAGTTAGGTAGGATCTGAACCAATGTGCCACCATTCAATGAATTACAAAAAAATTTATTTGGGATGTAAAATGTCATGGTAAGCACAGTCAAAAGATTTTGATATATTACAGAATATTTCGTTAACATGCACTTATAATTAACAGATTTTAATTTAGTCTCTATTAGAGTAAAGGATTCGTTTTCAGTGGATATTCCTTTCCTGATGCCAAACCTTTATGACTAGTGCATTATTAGTCTGCAAATGATGACTTAACCCACTGTATGAATCTGTCTCATGTGCTTTAGCAAAGGAGTTAATAGTGAAATTCTTTTCTAATCTGACATACTAGTGTCATCACCAGTTTTGCATGGTGGTCTTACTTGTAAAATCTTAAAGGTCGTCAGGGAAGATCTCTGTGAGTACTGAGTGATTACAGATGTGAGTTAATGGCTGACTAATCAGAAATGAAAAAACCCTTTAAAACTTTACCTGTGTAATGTAATTCTTTTCTATAGTAGTGCTAGCACCAGGTGATGA
>NW_019722673.1:0-1181 GCF_002891405.2 Cryptotermes secundus | reverse complement strand
TTTGCGTTGCTAGCTTGCTACCTTTGCCTTGCTAGCTTGCTAGCTTTCTAGATTTGCGCTACTAGCTTGCAATCTTTGAGTTGCTAACTTGCTAGATTTGCTTTGCTAGCTTCCTAGATAGGCGTTGCTAGCTTACTAGCTTTGCATTCGTTGCTTGCTAGCTTTGCTTTGCTTCCTTGCTTGCTTGCCTTGCGATTCTTGCTTGNGGTTGCCACCATGTTAGCTTTTCGTAGCAAATTTGTTAGTCTTACGATGCTAGCTTGCAAGCTTTGCGTTTCTAGCTTGCTAGAATTGCGTTGCTAGCTTGCTAGCTTTCCGTTGCTATCTTTCTATCTTTGCGTTGCTAGCATGCTACATTTGCTTTCCTAGCTTGCTAGCTTTGCGTTGCTTGCTTCCTTGTTTGCGTTGCTTGCTTGCTTGTTTGCTATGCGTTTCTTGCTTTCTAGCTTTACGTTGCTAGATTGCTTGCTTGGCTTTAGTAGCTTGCTAGCTTTGCGTTACTAGCTTGCTAGCTTTGGGTTGCTAGGTTGGTAGATTTGCGTTGCTAGCTTGCTAGCTTTGAGTTTACAGANTTGCTAACTTTGCGTTACTTGCTTGCTAGCTTTTTTTCTTTGCTGGCTTGCTAGCTATCCGTTGCTAGCTTTCTAAGTTTGGGTTGCTAGTTTGATAGATTTTGGGTGCAAACTTGCTTTCTTTGCGTTTCTTGCTTGCTTGTTTGCCTTGCGGTTCTTGCTTGCTAGCCTTGCGTTGCTAGCTTGCTAGCTTTGCGTTTCTACATTGCTAAATTTGCGTTGCTATCTTGCTAGCTTTGCTTTCTTTGCTTGTTTGCTATCTTTGCCTTGTTTGCTTGCTTAATTTGTGTTTCTTGCTTTTTAGATTTGCGTTGCAAACTTGCTAGCTTTTCGTTGCAAGTTTGCTAGCTTTGCGTTGCTAGTTTGCTAGCTTTGCGTTGCTAGTTTGCTAGCTTTGCATTTCTAGCTTGCTAGCGTTGACTTGCTAGCTTGCTAGCTTTCCTTTGTTGGCTTGCTAGATAAGCGTTGCTAGCTTGCTAGCTTTTGTTGCTTGCTTGCTAACTTTGCGTTTATAGCTTGATATCTTTGCGTTGCTAGCTTGCTAGCTCTGCGTTTCTAGCTTGCTATTTTGCGTTTCTAGCTTGATAGATTGCGTTGCTAGCTTGCTAG
>NW_019722672.1:0-993 GCF_002891405.2 Cryptotermes secundus | reverse complement strand
ATGCAAATAGATGTGCAATAGTGCACTCGTCAGCAACATACATAATACATTGTATAACATGCAAATAAAACAAATAAAAAAAATATACTAACAATCCAGAAAAGTTATAAAAGAAACAAGTACAATTCAGTATTTATGCTTAGAAGTAAAAATACAGTGATAATTAATACACTCTGCAAAGATACATGATCAACTGTGCAATAGGGCACTTGTCCAAATGTATTAAAAAAAAGAGATATACAGATTGCTTTTATGCTAGAAACAAATTACAACAGTATACTCCATGGGGCACTTGACCAACATAGACAGGTACGGGTAAACATACCAAAAAGTTAAAAGAACTAAAAAAGACAAATACAAACCACTCCGTCCAATGTGACATATAAGTTTTACTACATGAAAACCTATCACCCTTACATGTTTCGTTCCTTATGGACCATATAGACTTGAAAGGATTCTAGGATATTAGTGGTTCCACTACTACTGCAAGTTTTCTTCCGGGGATTAGTCTGATTCCCGGAAGTCGCCATGGTGGCACGATTCTTTATCCATGCAGATCAGGCATGCTTTATCCAGTTTTTACTTTCGTTTTTAACTGAATTCATGGAATATAACCCATACTTCTGTTTCTTTACATTGTTGACAAGTGCATGTTTGGCACAAATTTTCTATCATGTTTTTACTGCGATTTTATTCTTTCCTCCCACTGACGGAACCGGTTGTCGGTTGTTCATAGGTTGTTTCTACAGATCAAGGTTTGTCCAGTGATTGAGACTAGNCTAGCTCTTTCTAAGGGGCCCAACTGAGTAGGTTAAACCTTCCTTATACACCTGAAGACGGAGACAGATCCAGTCTCTGAAACGTTGTGGTATTTTTGTCTTTTTTATATACCGGACGATGGGTGAAGTCCAAAATAAGCCAAAAGAAGTTCCTTATGGACCATGTTCGGAGGGAAGATCATTACAAGCTGGAAACTACTATCACAATAGGTGT
>NW_019722671.1:19727-22688 GCF_002891405.2 Cryptotermes secundus | reverse complement strand
TGCAGGGATAGCTTTAGAAATCTAAAGATACTAACAGTATACTCGTTATATATACAAGAAACAATCCTAGTAAAAGAAAGTGTAACTGCACAGTGAATGAACAAATACATACATATAACGCAAGAAATAATGAAGACTATCATATATATGTGCACAACTTAGAACTTTATAATAGTAATCTTTCAGTAGCTGGCTGTATCTTTTAGAACAAATTGCCTAACAACATAAAGGAAATAGAAAACAAAAAGGAGTTCACAAGGGAATTGAAGACGTTACTTATTCAGAGGTGCTATTACTCAACGGAGGAGTATTTGAACGATGAATTGTCGAATATTGGCTGCTAATATAAGCAGAAGTATACAGTATATAATGTATAAAATTTTGTATATTTTATATAAAATCTTAGTATTAAGATTGTTGTAATTTAATAATGTATATTAGCTGAAAGACTTGTCCTATATCATTGTATCATGATCTGTAGGACCTACAGGATTAATAAAAGAATGAATGAATGAAATGAACTGCATTCCTTTCGTTAGGCCATCCAAGCTGACTTTAAGGGACTTGAAGGACAGTCCATATATACTACTGAAGTCATGCTGTTTACGTTTATCGGTGTGAAAAATTAGTATATTCACACATTATGTGGAGTTATACCTATTGTCTTCGAAGTCTGAACATAAACAATATGCTCTATATTTTCTAGTTTCTTTTGACGAGTTCACAACTTAGTTTGTTATCTCAGTCAACTTTTTTAGTAAGGTATCTGACTCCATGCGTTATGAAGGCCGCCATTTTGCTGGCCTCGGTCCCAAAATGTAAAGGGGGTAGAGGGTTTTACGATTTTTCCTTAATGTTGATTGTTGATGTGAAGCTCGGCACAAATTTTGCCTTTTTTGTTCCTTGAGTGTTATTTTTGCGTGATAATTAACACAGAAGAAATAGAAAAGAATAAGTGAACACATTTTTTTTACCCCCCTTTGGCAGTAGAGCCCGAGTTGGCCTAGACCGCCTAGACCTACCTGCATGAATTTCTATGTTCACTTCGCTTTTTCTAGATTGTTCTAGATCTTCTAGATCTTACACATATGGTAGGGCTCCTTGGGCGAGTGATCAGCTCGTCACAAGGCTTCTACCTGTACACAAACAGAAAAACGCACACAAACATCCATGCCCTGAGTGGGATTCGAACGCACGATCCCGGTTTCCGAGCGAGCGAAGACAGTGCTTGCCTTAGACCGCTCGGCTACCGTGCCCGGCGCAAATGAACACATAAAGGTAAGAATTTAGGTTAACTATGTTGTTTCCTTTGTGAAATCACATTGGATCATCGAGGTAAAAACGGATAAGAAATGAAACGCCTTCGTCCAAATCTAACGTTTACTGGAGACGGTAGCAGTTGTATTGCAAGCTCCTGTCTGACAGTTTCTTGAGCGTTCTCGAGTACCAGGCGGAAACATTTTAGGCCAAGTTCTTTGACCTGAATCCTTTCGAAATTTGGTTGGGTTCCCGCCGTGGGGGATCGGCTCTTTACGATAATCTCTACTTGCAGAGTAAATTAATACAAGGTAAACCCCGATACATTCTAGCCCGTGATCCCAGTTGAGTTTCGAAAGAATTTTTGAACGCCCGATGGCTCTCGTTGGGTTGGCGACAATGATATTGTGACATGTTGCGAAATCTGAGCCCCCCCCACACCAGCAGTGACGCGGTGGGTGAGTCAGCGCTCCCCTCCCACCCCTCAGCGGTAACGTAACGCTCGCGGTAATAGGCGAGTAATCACCCCGCATCCTGGCAGCCTTGCGCGGTGACGTCACGAGCGGAGCCGAAGAGAGCCGAGCGGAGCCGAAGAGAGCCGAGCCCCGTAACCGGGTAACTATGCAAGGCGAATCAACAGCGGTGACGTAACCGGACAGCGTGGCTACAAGGGTGCCTATTACGTGGCCGTTTTCCCGTATTGTCCGATCGAGGCTACATAGGGAGAAGCGAAGGCTATTCACAGTTGAGTTGTGCTGTAACAGTCGCCGAGATGAGTTGAAACATAGCAGCCTGCGAGTGTGCGATAACTAAGAAGTCAGCGAGCGGAAGACTTGTGTGCTTTCCAGACATAGTGATTGCTGTAGTACAGCTATACTCAGAGTGTGTATTTCAGGGAGACTTGTATAGCTCCCGCGTTATTAGTACGTGAAGACAAGTGAAGACAGTGTTAAGAGATTTTGTTGTAGGGTTTGTAAAGTGTGGAAACCCGTAATATTGTGATCATTAATTGTAGCCGTTATTTGTAGATTGTTAAATAAACCAGTTAACGATCTCAACGGCCTATTCAGTAACGTAAACACGTTACAATATTGTGCATTGTGCGCAGATACCATAATTTCTACCACTTTAAGTGTACAGGAGTGAAAAGGTTGATGTGATAGGAAGTAATTATTGCCGGGAATAATAGGTGGACTATTGGTGAGAAAATGTACGGGATGATGAAAGCAGCCCTGAGATTTTCATCGTTTAAAAAGGTTACTAATCCGCTGAAACAAGGACTATGTCCGGGAAATACCATTGCCGGCCGAACGAGACAGCAGTTTTAAAGAACGCTGTGGCATTTACATTTAATCTTCATGGATCAATCACATCCCTATAGGGCTGGACATAAAATATGTGACACATCATACGTCCTTGGTCCAATAAAGTATAAAGGTTTTCCCCGAGTACTTCGGTTTCCCCTGCCAGTACTCATTCCATCAAATTTTCCATAAGCTTTTATCACCAGTACGGGTACAATAGGACATATGAAAGCCGACGTGCCGAGGGGTCCTAATATGGATTGCATCTCACGCTATATGAAATGTTAACTATTGTAAGTATTGTAACTTTATTCTCTTATTGTAATCAGCCAGTGTACAGTAACTGACTTGTCCTGTATCATGTAACAATGATCTATAGAGACGAAATAAATCGATGAAC
>NW_019722671.1:1875-19276 GCF_002891405.2 Cryptotermes secundus | reverse complement strand
TTTTTTTCTAGAGAAGTCGAAAGATGCCATGAGGCGTGCCCATACTTGAGTCTGTGCGGCTAGGCACAGTGTAGTTCTGCATCAACTGTCGATTATGTTCTGACCAGTCCCTGCCCATCAGGCAGAGTACACCTGTATACTTATGTTATCAATATATACATTTATTTATATGTTTGGAAACGCCAGTTGTATTTATGTATACTTGGGTTGTGTATTCCCTACCAGTTCGGACTAGCCGATCCGTCCAGCTTGGCCCATAGTGCCGACAGCGGTTTTCCTCTCCCGAGATCCCCTACTCGACCTTGGGGAGGCATAGTACATCACATACAAGCAAGTCGTTCTTATGAGCCTGTCCCTTACCCATATTGAGCAGGAGTTCACGGGTCTAAGTGGGTAGGAGAACTGGGTTCTTGACCCACAGGGTCAAGGGACACGGCTCATGGCTGAGTGTTAAATTGCTTGACGCCAGTATACTACACTCCTCTCTGATAACAATAAATTTTCTGCAAGATAGTGCACAGCTTAGAGCATTACTGAATCTTTTAGAAACATATAACTTGATAAATACAGTTACATCTCCAACAAGGGTCACAAAAAACTCAGTATCATTAATAGATGTTATGATAACTGATAAGCTATATTTTAAAAACTTAACGGAAGTGTTAGATTTTGGATATTCAGATCATTTTGCACACATATTACATATAAAGGTATATAAGCCGAAAACAAGATGGAAAAAAATCACAAGAAGACAGTTTTCAGGTAGGAATATAGAAGAATTCAACCATCTACTTGAGATGGAATCCTGGGAAAATGATCTTTTATATGATGAAGCAAATACCTCTTACAAAACTTTTTGAACAGATTTTTGTACTATTTTGAAAGAGCTTTTCCTTTAAAGACAGTTTATAAGAAAAACTGTAATTAGATTAAATGGATTACCCAGGGGATAAAGGTTTCAAGTCGGAAAATGAGACTTTTAAACACTTTAAAGAAAAATACAAATTTTTCAAATGATGTATTAGAATACATTAATAGATATCAGAAAATCTAATAAAGGGTTATGACAGAGGCTAAAAGAAAAGAATGTGATAGGTTTATGTTAAGTTCACATAACAAAACGAAGGCAATTTGGCAAATAATAAATAAAGAAACTGGAAGTTCTCGGCAGGGCGACTATATAACTAGTTTAAACAATGGAAGTGAGGAAACATCAAATCCACAAAAAATGGCAGACATGTTGAATTCCTTTTTTATTGAAAGTGCTAAGATCTTTTAGCGAATAATATAAACCATTCTCCAGTACAAACCTCACAACAGAGGATTCAATATCAAATGGAAACAATGTTTTGGCTCCCTGTTACCGAAATTGAAATAGAGAGGGTAATAAAAAGTCTAAGAGGTAAACCATTTGCTGGCTTTAATGAAATTCCAGAATATTTAGCCAAGAGAGGTTCACATTACATAAAGACACCTTTAGTACATATTTTCAATGCCTCTTTAAAATCGGGGGTCTTTCCGGATAAGATGAAAATAGCTAAAGTAAGACCACTGTATAAAAAAGGGGGAAAGACAGGAAGTTTGTAATTACCGGCCAGGCCAATATCAGTTTTGCCAATTTTCTCCAAAATACTAGAAAAATTTGTGTATAACAGGTTGATATCCTTTGTAACAAAATATACAATATTAACAGAAGTGCAACATGGATTTAGGAAAAAAAAATCGACAGAAACAGCTTCCCAGACCTTAACTGAGAGTATACAGGAGGCGATGGATAGACGGTTACACATTATAGGAATATTTCTTGACTTCACAAAGGCATATGATGTGATAGACCACAATGTATTACTAGATAAATTAAATTACTATGGGATCAGAGGGGTTACTAATTTATGGTTTGAATCTTATTTATGTCACTGAGTACAATTTGTTGAAATAAATCGCCTGAATAAAAATATCATCCAAAATACATATATATCAACCTTGAGAGAAACAATACATGGGGTACCACAGGGGCAATTCTAGGACCACTACTGTTTCTTCTGTATGTAAATGATCTCCCGCCAAATGTACAAGGTGCGGAAATGTTATTGCTTGCAGACGATATTAATGTGCTTGTTACTGATAAAGATGTAGCTCAACAGAAAATAAATAAGATCATGAAACAGATCGAAACATGGTTTGAGGTAAATAACCTTTTAATAAATATTAAAAAAACAGCTGCTATGTCATTCCAGCTTAGTAAAAATAGGTTTGTAGTTAGACCGCAGATACCCTATAATAATTTGGAAATTGCTTACTCTTTGGAACTGAGATTTTTAGGAGTAGCTATTACAGAAAACCTTAAGTGGAATATGGAATACCCATATCCAGTCATTATGTTCAAAACTTTGGGGTTAGTAATTGTTTGTGTGGTCATTTATGCTACAGTAGACAGCCGGTGCCAAGTTTAAGTGGTATGTTTGAAGTTTTGTGAAGTGTGAGAGCTTCAAAGTTGAAATAATCTGTCTTGTATGTGGTCACTTGTGTGTAAGTATGACACTGTATTGTAAACAATTAATGTATTCCTTGGTTCCTACAGGAGAATGGCATTAAGAGTCTTTCATCTGTTCGACTCGGACACATCTAAGCTTAATGGGGGGAGTATTGTAACCATACATCCCTTGCCAAAATTATTTAATTAAGGGAATGAACAACTTATGCATTGTTTAACACCATGAGAGATGCTCCTCTGGTGAGATACCATCCCTGGACTGTCTAGTTGTAATCCGGCTATTGTCCTCCTTAGGCTTAGGGTGTCATTATTGTCCCTAACTTTTCCTGTTTGCTCCTAGTATCATAAACCCATGAACTGACCTTGTGCGAGACTGGCCAGGAGGGGTCTTGGGTTCCCTGCTCGTGTGCCTTGAAGACCTAAAAAAGTTCATGGGCAGTTCAAAAAATACAAATGTAGGAGAGATGCCAGGCTCAACCCTTGGCTTTCTCTTTTTATTTTCTTGTTTTTTTTATGCCAATGGGGGACTTGTAAAGAGAGGGCAGTTGTTTACAGGGAGCGGAGATGGACAGTTGAAAAGGGAGTTACAGGAGGGTAGCTGGGGAGTGGAGTGTATGGTCAGTGAGCTCGGGGCAAATTGGCATATAAAGGATAAGTGTGAAGGAGTGGCAAGCTTGGAGGAATAAAATAAAAGATTAATTCCTGTGTGAAATTTTAAATTAGGACTTCAATACACAGTGTGTTCTGGAGATCCCTGATTTATTAACTGCGAAGTGTGTACCACTCCCATATCCGAACCACCTGTATCCATGAGATAAAGAACTCAAGCTGGAGCTACAGTCGTGGCAGATGTACGTCGGCGGACAGCTACAACTATATATACAAAATGACCAGTTACAGTTTTCATTATTTTATATATTGAAAATTTTGTCTTATGCATTGTGAAATCAAAGGCATTCATAGAGGTGAACATTTAGATTGCTATATTCAGAGTACAACCTCCACCCAAAGGATGGGGCCTATGGACCACAAAGAACAAAAGAGATGTCCCCAGAAACTATAAGCAAAGAAAGCTACAGGGTTAGCCCACTGCACAATATCATAGTTGTACATCCCTCTCCAAGCAAACTGATTTTTTATGGTCTATATAACAGTGCTGTCTAACAGCAAAGATTATTGTGTCTGGTTATGGGTTCCTCCCCCTGGGTCACTACCTTAATATAGTGGGGGGTTTTTGTGTACTGGTCACCCGAAGACAGCCATGCTGCTGGGTACATAAGCTCCTGGTAGGATCACCCATGCCAGATAAGTCAAATGGTAAGGGCCAGATGAAAGAGTGGTGCCTGGTCCTTCAGGTTAGGGGTTCAGCATGAGGCTAATAATCTACCATCACAAAACAATATGTGTAAACAAACATGACTGCTGCCAAATGGAAAATTCTGAGAAATGGCTAAATAAAGGGTTATAAGGACAGTGAGTTGTACTGCTTTGAATGTGCTAAGTTTATTCTTGACATAAGGATAAAGTCAAAGAAATTGGAATTGGAGAAATATAACACTGTCATTGCAGCAGTTCAATAAAATGAATGGAAAAATGAGGGAATAACAGATGTAGGGTACCTACTACATTTTATAGTAAAAGTATGGATAATTATACATCTAACATACCATTCATATCAATCGCTAATGAAAAGGCTGAAACTTGGGTTAAAATATCAGAATATCTACACAGTACTTCAGGATCAGTGCATGGCAGGTGAATCCATTCAAGTGTGTTGGGTGGTGTACGTGGGGCACTCTACCAAAAAGTGGGTCAGATGCAGGAGGCAGACATGGAAGGTGGGCTCCCAGACAGGTGTGACTGACTTGCATCCAGTTAGGATGGCCTCATCAAGACATGAGACAAGACATGCACCAGTGATTCACCTCCCTTAACTTGTTGTCTGGGTATTTTCCCAGAACAAACAGACTTACAAACAAACAAACTCCATGGTGTTAGTCCACACTTGAACTATACTGACCAAGCAACCACCACTTTTCGGTGAAGTTAGTGCCAACTCTAGTGGATAGAGAGTGTCGCGAGGTCAGTGCGACAAATCCCTACGGCCGTTAATTTCGGTTTTCTAGACCTATTTCCTCAAAATAGATCCTCAATTATTTGCACGAGACTGAGTGGACCCTGTTCCAGACCCACTACTTCACAGAAAATCTGGCAGCGCCGGTAATCGAACCCGGGACCTCAGGATCTGTAGTCAGGAACTGTGACAACTAGACCACAGAGGTGGTCAAACAGACTGACAGGTGTCCTATATCCAAATCTGAAACACAAGGTATCAAGTTAACCTGGACAGTCACATCCCTGGCAACAGCATCAGCTGCATCATTGCCATAACCTGGTATCCAGGATAAAGTATTGTTAGAACCCTATTTAGAAAGTGAATGCACAACTCTGAGTTGGGTAAGGTCGGGGAATTACAAGCCTTGAACTGCATAGGTTCACAAAAGCCAAACATGGGTCCCTATCCTGAGCCAGATGAATAGAATGCACACCCCAATCCCAAAAGTTCCATTTCAATGTTATCCTGCCATCTCTTCCTAGCTCTTTCCAATGGTGTCCTTCCACTCAGGTTCACACTTCTCATCTGTCTCATATGTCTCACCTGCCTCATCCTTCTTTTGATGACCCTAATATCCGGCGGAGAATACAAATTATGAAACTCTTCATTACACAGATTCCTCCAGCCTCCTGTTACTTCCTCTCTGGTTGGCCCAAATACTTTCCTCAAGTAACAGGGATTCCTCCAGCCTCCTGTTACTTCCTCTCTGGTAGGCCCAAATACTCTCCTCAGGTAACAGGGATTCCTCCAGCCTCCTGTTACTTCCTCTCTGGTAGGCCCAAATACTCTCCTCAGGTAACAGGGATTCCTCCAGTCTCCTGTTTCTTCCTCTCTGGTAGGCCCAAATACTCTCCTCAGGTAACAGGGATTCCTCCAGCCTCCTGTTACTTCCTCTCTGGTAGGCCCAAATACTCTCCTCAGGTAACAGGGTACTTCACTCAAACATCTGTGATACAGTGACATCTGTGATACAGTGAAAAGCCCATTTATAGGTTTTTGTGAGGAGCACTGATCTAAACATGAAACTGAGAAAAACCTTAAATGGAGGCAAATTAACACTGACAATATTAATATTGTCACGTATTGGGTGTATAACGCGACAAATAACTTCATGCCGTATTTGATATAGCGAATTTTATTTCACATTCGCACTTACAATCACCCAAATTACAGATTCACAATTACTGCTATCTGCAGAATCACAAATACTACACTGCAAATGCCAGAATACAACTGACTGGTTGCTGGCTAACTCGGAACTAACTCGGAGGTAGCTCGAGGACTGTTGATAACACACTGGCTCAACTACTACTGAACTCGGTGATGGCCACCTTTCAACTCACTACTCGCAGGCAGCGCAGCTCTCTTATATAGGGGCTGTGTGGGCCTGTTACGTAGCCACGCTGTTACCTCACGCTGTCTTACGTCACCGCGCGTTGCACGTTACGTTACCGTGGGGAGGGGGAGCGCTGACTCATCCGCCACGTCACTGTGGCCTGAGTTGCCACGTTGCTGCTGGGTAGGGAAGGGTTCTCCGTTGCACAACATGTTACAATATTGAATCTGATCACCGAACAGAATGTTAAATGTTGGAATACCTTAAACTGAAGAACATTAAATGGGAGTTCCACTGTGCAAACGTGTAAAAGGGCTGCAGTCAACAGCAGAGCCCAGTCATGGTGGGCTATATCGAATGAGCTACATACCTTTAGTGCTGGGGCCTCTCATTACTGGTATACAGCTGGGGAGGAAAACTTGAGCTGAATATCCTGCATGGCATTTCTTCACTCAGTAAGTGATGTCATCCATTTCTTTTGTCCAGGAACGTCAACAAAGAGTTCAAAGTATACATACCATGACAAAATTATAAACCTTAATCTAATTACTAATAATATCAACAATCTGTGATGTGTACAACACAGTAAATTAAGGCAAACATCCTTCTTGAAGCATATTATTCACAGACTTTAAAATTCAATGTAACTTGAATTTCCAAATATCTTTAGCACAGACTTGTGACTGTAAAGTCCAATCCACCAACAAATAGTATTTTTGATTGTTCTTGCATATAAGACAACTCATGGATTTAAAAATATTAATGACATTATATTACATTATCAGTATGCAAATACAAGGTAGCCACTTATTTAAAACAAGAATTTGTAAAAGCAGGTGCTCTGTTATGCAGAATAAAAATAATATATAAGTATTAATGGTCCAGTATAATCGTGCAGAACTCTGGGCCAGACTGTTTATATTCTGGATGCTGTACATATTTCTTTCTCCCAATCACCCAGCACATCGCATTCTTCCAGCTATCCTTAAATTTTGCAAGCTGACCACATGAATAAACTGGGCATTATAATTGTATGCATCCGATATGATACGTACATTTAGTACAAGGAACCGTCCTGCACAGTGGACTTAAAAGAAAAGGACATGGGAGATTCATGCATGTTTCTTGGTTCAAAGTCACTAAGCTTCATTACCAAGCACTTTCTCCAAGGTGTCAGCCTGTCAGGCAACACAGAGTCCAAATTATTAAACCTTCACAATTCTGGCTTACGAATCTCCCCCTAAGTATTTACATTGCTTTTATAATGAACTAGATGACTGCAATTAAAATATGTCCTCAAGTGCACTGTCAAATGACTGAGAAAGATACAGGATTTTAAATTTCCAAATATGATATGACAAAGAGAAACAAGTATCTGACAAAATGGACATCAAGTATCCTGTTAACAGAGTGTAGACAAGTTTAACCTTTAGCACTTAAGCTGCATTTTTTGAAATTCTCCTTTAATAGAAGAAAAACGGTAAAGTTGTCCCTGTGCTTATCTAATTAATAAATACTAAGCCATGAAGGCCTATGAGGGAGTGGATGTATAGATCCACATTTTGACTTCAGCACTAGCCGGAGGTGAGTGGTCAGCTTAATGCCCCTGCCACTTTAACCCCAGGGAAAGAGCCCCCAGTACCCACTGGATAGGAGGCTGGGTTGGTCCCAAAGCTGGTCTGGATCTGGAGAAGAGAAAATTCTTGGCCCCACCGGGACTTGAACTCCGACCCCTCCATCATCCAGCCTGTAGCCGGTCACTATACTGACTATGCTATTCCAGCTCATAGTTCTCCATTGATAGTTAACAGAAAATAAGGGATGTGAGTAAAAAAGCACTACACCCTATTTCTCAATCATGTTAACCCGACTTGATTCTTTTATGCCGTAATGCAAATAGATCACAGACGTTATTATATACATCATTTACATCTAAAGTATGGAAATAATTTCACATCGTAATTAAAATTAACATACCCTTGAAAGAAAAAGAGTATAGGATACTTTTTCATTATATTTCTTGCTTATTCTTCATTTACAAATTTCATATTTAATGTCCCCGATCATACATATTCAAATGTAAGATTAGTTTTCTGTAAATTCGAAAGAAAGTCATCATAACCTATTTTAAGATATCCCACTGTTCACCTGCAAGAGATAAGGGCATCCAACATAAACCTCAGTCAGGCTTGGCGGTCCCCAGGCTAAGAATCATGCCTGGATCTCCGACATATAAAGCAGAATGTCGGTCCCTTCTTCAGCAGGGCCTCATAAAGACATTTCTCTAAACTCATATGCGATTTATAACTTTACCTTTAATCACATGTCAATGTTCCTATATTATATTTTCCATATTTTATAAATCATTTATAATTAAATACAGCAGAGTCACGTGTTGTACCAAAGCAATGTGAGACCTGGTTACCTTAAATACTTTCCGACTCCTCGTCAAGCTACCCATGCCTAGGCCAAATTTTAAAAGTTGACCACAATGCCCATTATATCAAAACTTTCCATCTCAAGCAGTGAAGTTGTTTTATGTCTACTATGCAACTCGCTCACATATGGCATAAAGCATGATAGTCCTTTATATTACAGTGTACCAAGATCGAAATGAAATAGAGCCAGCCGGTATCAGACATCTTGAAATAATAAGGCGACACATTTCCATCAGACTAACTAAAATTTAATTAGAAACAAGTTTTTTATCAACAAATATTCATAGGATAATGTCTACTTTTTTGCAAATACAAAATACTGTTGTGTAGATATTTTATGTACCTTGTTTAATAACATCTGTTACCGAGCGGTTATTGATAGAGATTAATAATGCAGGAGAGTATTTAAAAATGGGGACATTAGAAATAAAGCCAAGACATTCTCTGCTTAAACGGGATGGGTGGCAAACGTGGCTTATATGGATATTCCACAATTGGAATTCACTGCTATAGAATCCTGTCAACCTATATACAAAGAGAATACAATACAAAAGCACAATTTATGTTGGATAACGAATTTTTTATTCAGCTGTCATAACAAAACAACCTAAACCACCATAAAAAAATGTACAAGCTCCTGAATGTCTCTGCATGGTGGGTGTGATGATCTCATCACCAGGTTTGTTTGTTGACTGTTTGTGTTGTAGTAGCTGTGAACTGAGATTGTTCCTCAATTTCTGGTATTTGTTGGCGCTGAGCTGATGGAGCACTAATCTCCAAACCCAAAATGATGTCACAAATTTCGGGCTGAGTCAGTGACGCCAAGTAATCATAAACACAATTTATGTACTGAAAACCATGTACAGGGTTCCTTCAGTGAGCAGCAGATTTCACCAACACTAAACTAAAGAATATCTACAATTCAGTAAATTCAACACAGACACCATTAATTTGTGATCACTGAAATTCAACATTAACTGGGAGAGAAAGGCTTAAATTCAGAAACATAAATGAAGGTTCCAGTATAAATACAACCTTTGGTTGAATAAATCAGAAGCAATAGCAGATAAGCTACTGACTGAACATGTAACTTCCACAACTTTATTACTCCACCCACATCAGAAGAGTATGTGGGGAGGGGGGGGGCAAGAGCAAGAATTTTGTGACATACAATAAAATTATATGTACCACACCCAACAGGAAGTGGATCTGAACATAATCAAAATGATAACAAGAGAAAATCGCTCCAACAAAACTGGGATGGAATTATGTACAATAAATATAACATGTAGGAAACAATTTTTTTCAATTACGAGTGATTAAGGAAAACCTTAAATCCAACAACATTAATTTCTATCATACTATATGATGCATATAAACTACGAAGTTCTCCCTTTTCCCTGCATGTACCGATTATGAGACTACTGAAATATACATACTTGTTTTTCTTGCCATAATCTGCAAGAATGAGATCTTTCAGCTGAACTTCCAGCTTAATCCATTCCTCATCAGTTAATGTTGGCCAGATGTGATAGGGCTCTGTGATGGTCGTCTTGTCAGGCTTCAGTATCACTTTCGTACACTCTGTGTTCACATGCAGGGCTCGCAGAATCAAGATCAGACGTGAGAAGGCCTATAATATAAAGGGATTAAATATCAGGCATGACTAATATCACATTCTATTACACTATATAATATACTGCACAAGAAATAAGTGGTATCCAAAATTTTAAATTAATGAATGACATGAATGTAAGAATTGTTATTGTCATAATACCAGGAATTATAAATCAGATCTCTAACCTATCACTGGTTTCTAAGCGTAAAAGAACACAGATTTATGAGACACTATGCCAACATAATCTTGTGAAGCACTGGACATTGTGAAGAAGCGACAAGAGTAGAATGATATCAGAAGAAATGCAGGATATGCCCTTTTGGCCCATAAAAGAAAGTATGAGAGAACTACAAATTCCATAAACAAGGGAATTTATACATGACAACAGAAAAGAAATTTGAGAAAACATGTCAACATGAGTTCTGGCAGGATTTCAGAAATATTTTAAAACATCCAAAAGAAAAAGAAGTTTTCAAACAACTCTAAAACAATGCATGAAGTCTGTTTCATAATACTCATAACAGATCTCAAATGGCCTTATACTTGAAAGGATGATGATGATGCCAACAACAATGCCGACATCACCACTGTGGAATATTAAACATCATAAGCACTGAAATATATCGGGTTCTAATTATCAGGCATTGTGCCACTGTCATTAAATTTAGATGTCACAACAAAAGACAGTCTTTCAAGTCTTTAGTTCCTACAATGTAAGTACACAAAACTAAAGACTGTGTCTAAAATAATGACAGTTGATCTTACTGTATATGAAGATATGGTCTTCAGCCAGTAATCATACAGGTTGAACAGAACCATCTGTGGTTCTGTGACTTTCAGAATCAGATCACCAAATTTCTCTACTTTGAGAATGGCCTGGAATGGCAACTGCAATTCTGAACCCCTGATCACAATGTTGCGAAAGTCCAGCAACTGTACCTACATACATAAAAGAACAAGTGACAGTAAAGTCCATCATTTATTAATTTCTATGCAATTAATACTACAATTCGGTCTACATTCTCCTCATATTTAATTTGCTACTAATAAAAAAACTTTACCTCAAGTGGATTCAACATTCCCTTTCTCATGACAATGATCTGTTTTGGCTGCTCTTCCACAGGCAATGACCGAATTAGAGCAGCCACTTCCTCTGTTGTCTTCCACTTTGCCAGCTGCTTTAAACGTTTCTGCCCAGCCCGCACAGAAGTGTGAATGATCTTCAAGAACAGCTGACCAGTACAAGGATTGAAGATAAAGATAGCTCCGCTGATTAGCTTTTTTGTCAAACTGCCCTCAAATGTTTTGTCAAAAGTCATACGACACACACTGGTATCATCCACAAACCTGTAAACATTCACAATCAGTCCTCTACATCACTTTATATACCATTTCTTTGGGTGGCATAACAATAAGTCCACTTGGTGTGTCAACCACTATTTGGCCCACTGAACCTGTTCCAAATGACAGATGATGATGAATGCAGAGCAATTGGTGGTATGAGAATTGACAGGAGAAACTGAAGTATGCAGAGAAAACCTGCCCCAGTGTCATTTTGTCCATCACAAATCCCACATGACCTGACCTGGGATTAAACCCGGGCCACCATGGTGGGAAGCTGGCACCTAACCACCTGAACTATGGTATGGCCCTTATATAATTTATAATCTTTTAGAAACTATTTTTATATCAGCGCCCAAATGCAGAGGCATTCTCTCCTGTCACATACAACTCTGCAGTTTCGTATCAATATCAATTACTATCCACACAAATTTTCTCTGCCTTGACAGCACTGAGATTCATCCAGACAAACACATTCAAAATTAGAAGATACCAGGCATTAGGACTATAGGTTCTTTTCTGCTGGGCTTCTAAATCCACACAAACACGACAGCAAATCCTGAGATCAACAATATCAGGTCTACTCTCAGCAGCTCTGCCGCTGGTTTACCTGTCAGCCCATCTTCTGCCATATACCAATGCTTGCAGTATTTAACAGTAAAGAAATAAGTTGCAAACGGTGTACATTATCTTCGATTTCAGGTTCTCATGGCAGACTACAAAGAATATGGTCAAATGGATTGTTAACACAAGGTAGTTCAGAGACAGCCTGATGTTTCAGAGAAACATCACGTACAGTTTGCCACCTGCTTCTACTGGTATCTTACCTAGCTTTCTCTTTCACCTTGAAGATGGAGATGTATGTTACTCTGAACTGGTTGGCGCTGTCCAAACCACAGTGTTACAACCAAGAAGACCATACAAATATTATGTTTCTGGCCATCATCCATCCTCCTGTTTTTATTTAAAATACGTGGGGCAATTCAAAAGTTTCCGAAATTTGAATTTTGCGCGTGAATGATTAGGAGTACATCGAAATACCGCTAGGTGTCTCCTCACACATCCTTCTTGAATCAGTGTGGCAAGTGGCGTCGAGTTGAGTGGTTGGGTTTATTGTTGGTGAACGTATTTCCATTGTTGTGTTTCCGCGACTTTGCGGTTTTGCATTGGCTGACCTGAGAGAGCAGCATGTCTGTATAAAGTTTTGTTTCAAACTTGGGAAAATGGCTGCAGAAACACACCAAATGTTGAAGCAAGCTTTTGGTGAAAACAGTTTAGGCCAGACACAAACTTACAACTGGTATAAGCGTTTTAAAAATCGCCGAACATTGACTGATGATGACGATCGTTCGGGATGGCCGTCAACGGGCAAAACACCAGAAAATGTCGCGAAAGTTAGGGATCTGATTCTGCAAGATCGTAGACTGACCATCCAAGACCTCTGTAACACCTTGGGACTAAGTTATGGTACATGTCAACAAATTTTGTCAGAGGAACTGAACATGAGGATTGCGGCGAAGTTGGTGCCACGATTGCTGCAAAATGAACAGAAGCAGCATCGCTTGGAAGTCTGCAGGGAACTTCAGCAACAGCTTCAAGAGGATACAAACTTTCTTTCGAAGGTTGTCGCTGGTGACGAAAGTTGGGTTTATGGCTACGACCCTGAAAGCAAGCAGCAATCGTCACAATAGAAGAGCCCTTCTTCATCTCGGCCAAAAAAACCTCGACAAGTCAAGACTAACATTAAGTCCATGTTGATCTGTTTTTTTGATATTGACGGGATTGTTCATAAGGAGTTCGTCCCTCCTGGTCAGACAGTCAATAAAGAGTTCTATCGCGATATTCTAAGGCGTCTGAGGGAGGTCACGAGGAGAAAACACCCAGAGATGTGGCGCACGAATGACTGGGTACTCCACCATGACAACGCACGACTGCATACGGCTTACATTGTGCAGGAATTTTTAGCTAAAACAAGATGGCAGTCATTCCCCACTCACCGTACTCGCCAGACTTAGCTCTATGCGACTTCTTTCTCTTCCCCAAGATGAAAATCAAGTTGAAGGGGCGAAGATTTGATACAGTTGAGGGCATTCAAGCTGAAACGCAGACGGTACTAAACACCCTAACAAAGAAAGACTTCCAGGATGCATTTGAAATGTGGCAGAAACGCTGGGATCGCGCTCCCAAGGGGACTACTTTGAAGGTGATGGTGCAGAATAAGATCTAGGTAAGATGTAATAGTTTTTATTAATATATTTCGGGAACTTTTGGATTGCACCATGAACGTTTAGGAGACTGGATTCTCTGTCTCTGTCTCCAGTTCAAACATACTCAGTTGGGCCCAACCGATGGAGCTAGTCCCTATCTCAGACACCTACATCAAAGCAAGATAGGGTATACAAACCAAGCACAACATAAACCATCTACAAGAGTTAATAGAAAACATTAAAAAAATATACTCCTCACAGATGAAGCCTAGCACCACAGTACTCTAATGTGTCTGCTGTGTTATGAGTTTCCATGGAAGTATTGCTTCCAGATTCCAAACATGCAACAGTACTATCAGAATAGAAGAGAGAAATTCTCTGTACGGTATCAACATAAAAGAACACTAATTTTCCCACTTAATCTACATTGGATGGAGCTGTAGTTTTTTTGTCTTCTGCTGTGACAACTGGAGTCTAGATGGGAGAGATGTCCAAGCTGGGTTGACTGATCAGATGGTCTATCAGAGACGTGGGCAAATTCCTTGTATTTCCTCTATCGGGTGTACGGTTCAATCTGCAAGACCTTTGCTTCTTTCCAACATATTTTGTGACCTTCTTCATACACATGTTGGGCTAATTCTGATTGCTCAAGCAGACCTTGTGTCAAGCTATATTTGTGCTCTATAACATGTACTTCTAAAGGTCTGCTTGTTTCGCCAATGTAACATCTGCCACAAGACCATACTCCATAATTTACAGTATGTCCAAGGAACTTCAAAAGGCAGCATCCACGATCTACTGACACAAAAAACTATATGCCCGAACTGCAGTCTAAAAGACAAATATTATGAAGAGTATTATCTTGATTGTAATGCCATGTAGCTTGACAGAACAGTGATGATGACTTGAGAAAGTGTCAGTGGACTTCTAGCAAACTACACAGCTTACAACCTAGATCATATCCTTTATAATCACAACGAGAACTTCATGTTCAACACAGAAATATTCTGATTTGTGCATATATATATAAAACACAACATGATAAAAGCGTGTGGTGGGTCTGGAACGCAGCCTCGTGAGGATAACTGAGGAGCAATTTCAAGGAAATAGCGGCTCCAGTCTCGAAAACTGAAATTAACGGCTGTGGGGATTTGTTGTGCTGACATGCGACACCCTCTATCTGCAAAAGTTGGTACTAACTTCACCAACAGCGATGGTTCCTCGGTTAGCATAGTTCGCTTGCAGACTACAGGCCACAGAGTTTTTTTAATGATAAAAGTGTGAGTGAATGATTTTTGTTGCAACAAAGGTAAAAACCAATATATATTGTCACGTGTTGGGTATATGTCATGCGACAAATTACTTCATGCCATATTGAATATAGTGAATTTTATTCCACACTCGCGCTTGCACTTATACAATTCACAATTTTNCTCCCAAGGGGACTACTTTGAAGGTGATGGTGCAGAATAAGATCTAGGTAAGATGTAATAGTTTTTATTAATATATTTCGGGAACTTTTGGATTGCACCATGAACGTTTAGGAGACTGGATTCTCTGTCTCTGTCTCCAGTTCAAACATACTCAGTTGGGCCCAACCAATGGAGCTAGTCCCTATCTCAGACACCTACACCAACGCAAGATAGGGTATACAAACCAAGCACAACATAAACCATCTACAAGAGTTAATAGAAAACATTAAAAAAATATACTCCTCACAGATGAAGCCTAGCACCACAGTACTCTAATGTGTCTGCTGTGTTATGAGTTTCCATGGAAGTATTGCTTCCAGATTCCAAACATGCAACAGTACTATCAGAATAGAAGAGAGAAATTCTCTGTACGGTATCAACATAAAAGAACACTGGCTCAATCCTCACTCACTGAATTGTGTTCGCAACTCCTTATTTAGGCATGGCATGGACAACACAGAAAACAGTTACGTGATACGGTACCACTGTTGAGTGACACTGTTCACCGATTGCCTAGCAACAGTCGCTGCATGGGCTCCCCTGTTGCGTAATGTCACAGCCTAGTGGGAAGGGGTGTTTACCGAGCGTCGAGTAATGGTGGAAGGAGTGGGGGTATGTGACGTCACTCGCAAGGAAGCAGAGTTCACGTCACCCCTACTTCCTGTTGCGCCATCCATGTCACACTGCTCCCTTCTAAAGGTTGTTCATCCCGAACAGCCTAATGGTACATCCCCATTCCTTTCTCTTCCCGTTGCTGTGTCTCCTGTTGTTTCGCCTACTCCTCTTACAGTGACTATTTTCTGGCCGTTACATCCTCCGCTCCCTTCTCTAAGGCCAGCTCGTCTAGAGCGGTTTTCTGCTAATGTGCCAGAAGATCCAGTTGTATCACAATCGTCCCTCACATTCACTCTCTCTTGGGAGATCGGTGTTTCTAGTTTACAGGCTCCTCCTCTGTGCTCTGCTTCTTTTTCGTTTTGGAGGGGTCAACCCCTCCACAAGGTCCAATCCCTTCTTGTCCACAACCCAACAGCAGATCTGACCATTCGCTTGGTGATCTCCAGTCTTGCAGTTTTCATGAAATTCATGTCAAAATTTCCCGTGCTTTTCACTTGTGCCTTCTTCAGCTCTGCTTTCTTCACATATCGCGGCTATCCACCACCTAGGTCCTTCACTCCATTTCTGCCTTGTAGTTGCTCTCAGGCCTCAGTCCCTTATGCCAATGTTGCATTCCGGGCCTTTTCACAGTTTCTTCCTGAACGTCCGTTTCTTGGTGATTTTCGGTGCGACCTTATTCTTATTTTGTCCCATACGCTTGTGTCCTGCACAGCGTGTAATCTTCCTCATGGCTGTGGTTACTTATTTCTGCGGTCCACAATTTCTTTGGGTCCAAGATTTCCTGAAGATGTTCCTCTTGCACCATGCCATTGTTGCACGGTGGGACACCTCCCTGCAGGCAGCAGCCAACTTCATCCAGGATCCACAATCTCCCTGGGTCAGTTTCTTTGGCTCCCTGCATTGCCCTGCAGCTTGCTTTTTCTCCCTATGCTGCTTCTTCCGTCCTCTGACCGGTTTCAGTACAGCATTTTCAACGGGGACTTCTCGTTGTTGGCTGACCTCAGGTTTTGTTTCCACTGAGGTCGGCTCTTTCTCTTCTAGATGCGCCTCCATCTTTTCTTGGCAGGCTGTCATCTCTTCATCCATTTCGGGTTTCATTTCAGCCACCATCTCCTTGCGGCTGGTGCCCATATTTTCTCACATGGCTTTCGTCCTTGCTTTGATTGCTTCCATTTCTGCAGCAGCTCTTTCTTGCCAGGCTTTTCTATCGGCGTCCGCATTTTCTTGGTTGGTTCTAATTTCATTCATTAGTTGAATGTCTTGCTCCTACATTTTCTTCTCTTTTTTTCTTTCTCGTAAATTCAATACTTCTTCCTAGATCAAGGCATGTTTAAGTTCATAAACCAATTCTGACACAAAATTGTCACGTGTTGTGTATATGTCACATAACAAATAACTTCGCGCTGTACTAGATATAGCGAATTTATTGCACATTCAGTCTTACAGTTACACCACTACTTACTCACTACTCACTACTGAATAGTGTTCGGTGCTCCTTACTTAGGCGACAACACAGAAAACAGTTACGTGATAGGGACCACTGTTGTGTGACACTGTGTTTACTGTTGTATCAACAGTAAAAACCAACACATTCTGTATATATATATATATATATACATATACAGAATGTCCCAGGAGGAATGGTCCAAACTTCGGGAGGGTGTTCCTTATGTTAAAGTATGCCGATATAACCCAAAACACCTATGTCCAAAGTTGAACGGTTACAGAGATAATGGCCCGAGAAAAGTGTGGTCTTCTGGCAGG
>NW_019722671.1:0-1594 GCF_002891405.2 Cryptotermes secundus | reverse complement strand
AAGAGATTTTCTGTGAATGTATGGTGTGGTGTGCTTGGGAACAGGTTGATCGGACCTTTTGTGTTTCACAACAATTTAACTGGAAACACGTATGGAGCCTTCCTGAGGAATGAGTTACCATGTTTGTTGGAAGACATCCCGTTAACGATAAGGAGGCAAATGTACTTCCAACATGATGGGGCTGGCAGAGGACACTTTGAACAATTACTATAAAGCAGGTACTGTATTTTAGTACTTATGTAGTTGGCTTATACCAGAATGCGCAGTCAGTCATGTTACGTCAGCGCTTGCCATTCATGTGTCATGTATAGTGCTTGGAAACCCTAAGGACAATTATGACATGGCGAGCGAGTATTTTGTACTTCAATTTTATGGCTTCATGTCACTCACAAGTTAGTTTGATGTTACATACATTATTAACATTACACAACCCACATATTCCTGCCAGTTTTAATATGTATTTTGTAATCAACAAGTGTGTAACACCGGTCAAAGTTTGACACTTCTTGGGCCATTATCTCCGTAACCGTTCAACTTTGGACATAGGTGTTTTGGGTTATATCGGCATACTTTAACATAAGGAACACCCTCCCGAAGTTCGGACCATTCCTCCTGGGACACCCTATATATATTGTGATGTATTTGCGCTATGCAGAACACCTCCACCCCCTTTCCAGCGGTGACATAACAGCATTGGAGCAACTGCTGCTGCCACAGTAACGTGCCAGTCAACACCCCGTTCCCCTCCCCTGCGGTGACGTAACAGCACTTCCAACAGTGACATAACGGGACACCGCAGTTGCTACACAACAATAAACAATTCTCGGCAGCGTTCCCCAGCAATGCCTGTAAACATGACGTTACACAACAGTGAAGCGATCATGTAACTGTTTTCTGTGTTGTCAGTGTGGTAGCTACATAACGAGGAGTATTCGTCAGTGCAACCAGTCAGTTCCAGTCTAGCATTCATTGAGTGAATGGAAGTGCCTACAGCAGCAGAAGTAAGTGTGATACTACAGATAGCAGTAGTGGTGTAATTGTGAGAGTGAGTGGAATAAATTCGCTATATCCAATACGGCGTGAAGTTATTTGTCGCATGACATACCCAACGCGTGACAATTTGGTTATGAACTTGCACATGCGAAAAAGACGTGGACTCACAGCAGATGTTGGAACTCCTACTGAAAAAGACGGCCGCCAACCAGGCTAAGACACACGCTGCTTTGCTGGCCATGGAGAGACAGACAAAGAAGATTTCCTGGCAAAATTAGATGTCAACCAATAAATAGCAGACATCATGCTGGCAAAATTGGACGCCAACCAAGAGAAGGCGGCGGCCGATAGGAAGGCTGACAAGGAAGAAATGGAGGTCAATAGAAAGGCCTGGCAAGAAAAGATTGCTGCAGAAATGGAAGTGATCAAAGCAAGGATGAAAGTCATGCGAGAATATATGGGCACCAGCCACAAGGAGATAGTGGCTGAAAGCAAACCCAAAATTGACGTAAAGACGATGGCCTGTCTAGAAGAAGAGACGATAGAGGCATGACTTGAAGAAGAAGAGCCGACCTCACTGGACAGGAAACCTGAGGCAGCA
>NW_019722670.1:0-962 GCF_002891405.2 Cryptotermes secundus | reverse complement strand
TGACAGTCAAGTAATTGAACATGTATTTTTTGTAACTTTGGGTGAAATGAAATGAAATGAAAAAATGAAATGAAATTGTTGGACTTACCTTGCAGGTCCGTCAGTTTGGCCACTGCACACCACACAACCATCGTTATCAGCTTTATCCACCTCTCCTGGTGCAGTCACAACTTGGTAGAGCTGCTCCTGAGCAGAATGCACTCTCAGGATGACCATATGTTCACATTGCAACTTATGCACATAGACAACTGCAGGTATGTACTGAAGCATGGTCTCTTGACCAACGCTGTTACCATGAATCATTTTATGTTTAGAAATTGGTGGTTCTCACTCCAGTGACTGAAAAATTACTGTTTCCCGGCTGTGTGACTGTGTAATCTGGTTGGATGAATATGTTTCCTCCATATTCTTCTACCCTGAAGACAGAGACAGCTTGTTCCTGCAAACTGTTGGTAAATGTACACCAGACTACATGCCATCATATCCAAGAAGATCGTAGTCCTCATAGTCAGTGCAGCAGTAACTTCAAATCTCACAATCTTACATCAGGATTAATGTCCCGCGCGATGTTACACCATGCAATCTGGTATGGGTTAACTGACATTTGAGAGGAGCATACCACCTCCATCATCAGGGAAATGGAGGTAGAGGATATGCCTGAAAATTTGGTACTGTGTGCTAGATTGATGTCCATCTTCAGGGATATGGAGGCAGAAGATATGTTTGAAAAGTTGGTACCTGCGTACTAGATTGATGACTAACATCACAGAAGCCAGTGATTTTCTACTAGCAGTAGGAGAATATAGCATGGCAAGTAAATTTCAGATGTCTTCTGCATTGTTTTTCCTGCATTTAGTTTGGGTTTTAGGCCTTTATGTTATGTTATGTTATGTCCCAATGACAGAACATGATCACAAACTTGCAGTTTCTCAATCCACTAATTATTCCTTGAGGAGTTACTT
>NW_019722669.1:0-752 GCF_002891405.2 Cryptotermes secundus | reverse complement strand
GAAGGAAGGAAAGAAGTTGCTGGCCGTTATTCTTAAACATTGTTTATTTTTTGCACTCGAGATCTAGTCCACGGGCTGAAAAAATTACGCAGATTGGGAAGTAGTGATTATGATAAGCATTACAATACGGAACATTATGAAAAACCATTCGAATGGACTTGATAATTCTTATACGAATATAATTTCCTATCTATCGGTCGGGTAAATTACTGACGGACATCGCCAGCATAGTCATTCTTGGTCCCGAGTCCCGCGAGACTCATGGCCATATTTTATTCTCTCATGACTCTTAGAGTCCTGTAACTCATCTCTCTGCCTCCTGTTTCTCAAGAGAGAAGATCCAGTGATATGAAATATATGGTGATATTAGCATGAATGATAACAGAGGCTGCTATGGTGATTCATAAATATTGTTCATACTTTATGGATGCGATTCGAATCAGCATTCCCAATTGTGTTATTACGAGTATGTGAGCGAAGTTTAATGTCTTCTGGCCTTATTACTTACTTACATATCGTGATCATAATCATTTCCTTGTGGACGAGACTCTGTCACTAAATGCTCTTTAATCCAGAAAGCAGTTCATAGATGTCACATGCATGAAATTTACTACACTTCACTTTGATTAATTTCAGTTTTATTTTAAAGTTGACTGCTATAATTATCTCTCGCGAATCCACGTTTTTTTTAACCATTTCAGTCATTATGTATTTCCATTCTTTTTCTTTTTTCTTCTTATTCTTGCCGAAAT
>NW_019722668.1:281-486 GCF_002891405.2 Cryptotermes secundus | reverse complement strand
ATCTCCACAACACATAGAATGTGTTTCGCATTATTATCTGCAACTGGGATGTGCTGTAGGCCTTTATTTAAAGAACTGCCAAGATGAATATTATGTTAAGTGTAATTGTTCTTGGTGGTTCTGTATGGGTGTGAAACTTGGTCTCTGATATTAAGGGAGGAACATAGACTGAGGGTGTTTGAGAACAGGGTGCTGAGGAGAATAT
>NW_019722668.1:0-215 GCF_002891405.2 Cryptotermes secundus | reverse complement strand
AAGCATAATTAGAATGATCAAGTCAAGGAGGATAAGGTGGGCAGGTCATGTAGCATGAATGGGGGAGACGAGGAATGCATATAGGATATTGGTGGGAAAGCCAGAAGGAAAGAGACCACTAAGAAGACAAAGGCGTAGGTGGGTGGACAATATTAGAATGGATCTCAGATAGATAGGATGGTATGGTATGGATTGGATAGATCTGGCTCAGGATA
>NW_019722667.1:0-1159 GCF_002891405.2 Cryptotermes secundus | reverse complement strand
ATAAAGTTAATTCCTCATACTACTTTTTAGGCTTCAAATGGTAGGCATTAATGCAACAGCCACAAACAAAAAATTACCTTTATTTCTTGGCAATTTCTTTCGCATATTATTTGTCTCTTCTGTGTAAAATTGTTTTTTAATAAAAGGGTATTTAACATAGCATTTAGCAATGTCGTGATGAAGTTGTTTAAATACGAGTACAACTGTGCGCATGTGTTTCCAAACAAGGCGCATCAGGCAAAGGCGAGTGCTATAATAGGTAACCTTTTCACCGACAGAGCACTCGACAGTTGAGGCAGCCATTTTGCAACAACCGACTAAAACTGCAATATAGATGGGAGTGGAAATTTTTTCGTGCAGTCACGGAGGCTACACTGCAGGGGATAGTTGGTAATGGTTGGTAGAGTTACTGCGTAGTTAGGTTGCCCTTGCTATGTTGGTGGTCCTGTGCATTGAGTAATGGTGGTCTAGGTGCTGGGTGAGTTGTTCAATTCAATTCAATTCATTTATTTCATCCATAGCTGTAGAAATTACAATTGGANCCCTGACATTACAGAGGAACCTGTCTCCTCCATCTGCAGGGTAAACTTCAACATGGCGGACAGTGGTGGCCAGACAGCTGCATGCAATAANAAACATATATACAGATTGTTTACAACATACAAACAGACTATTTAAAACATATTCCTGTACATATAAATAATTTATCTAAAACAGATTTATTTGTCAGCAAGCAGTCCATATCAACAGTTGTTAAAAAATTCCTGAAGAGAATAAAAGACGTTACACAACAAATAATTTTTTAGCTTCTTTTTAAAAACATTAAAATTATTTACACTTTTTAGTTCAGTCGGTAGGCCATTAAATATTTTGGTTCCCATACCAATCACCCCTCTTTTGCAGCGCTCAGTATTGCAAAATTGAACATACAGATTGTGTTTATGAATAGTATTATAGCCATGTACGTCAGAATACTGGGTAGTATATATCCTATTTTTTATTATAAAACATAAAATCTCAAATATATATAAGGAAGTAACTGTTAGAATCTTAAATTCTCGAAACAAATTTCTACAGGAGACTCTATTTCTTACACCCTTAACCACCCTTAAAAACTTTTTCTGTAGTTTAAATAGAGTTTCAGAGTCCTTTTTCACCC
>NW_019722666.1:0-479 GCF_002891405.2 Cryptotermes secundus | reverse complement strand
TTATAATACTTTTACAGAAGGGACTTAGTTGTAATTTTGTGTCCATCTTTGCCGAAAGTTGGATGAAGACCCTCGAGGTGGAATGCACACTCCCTGAATCCTGAGGTCCACGAACCCCAGACTCCAAGTAAAATCCACTCCTCCACTTTTGCCATTGGTTAAGTTTTCAAACTAGTAGGTTCCCTAAATTTTTTATTTCCAATCATCTTGGTTTGCTATGTGATTCTGGCAGATGCTGACCTGACGCTAAGGTTGAGAGTGACTTGATGCATTACGATCAGGGGATGAGGCTCCGGCCGTCCCACTTTTAAGTTATCGCTGTTCCAAGATGTCAGCCCACAAATTCTCAAAGACTTTCCGACCTTGCTGAAACTGCCAGAATTCCAGGAAATTACCAGATGTTACTTCCTGTCCACAGAGCAAAACTTGAACTGTGTCCCTTCTGCGTGTAAGAGTTGGCTATCTGCCGGATCTCTTTG
>NW_019722665.1:0-418 GCF_002891405.2 Cryptotermes secundus | reverse complement strand
TATTATGTCCCCTCTTATTTACATATGTAATAGGTCCTTGGCCACGGGTACATTTCCCTCAAGGTTAAAATACTCACAAATACATCCAGTACACAAGAAAGGTGATGCGTCTGAAGTATCTAATTATAGACCAATTTCTGTGCTTACATCCTTTTCTAAAATATTTGAAAAGGTTATATATAATAGAGTGTATGCTCATGTAGTACTTAATAATATATTGCCTGCTGAGCAACATGGATTTAGGAAACATCTATCTACGGATACTGCTATTCTTAGTTTACTTAATAATATTATGCAGGCACTTAATGACAGAAAACTGGTCGGTGGTATTTTCTGTGACTTAACAAAGGCCTTTGCTAGTGTGAACCATGACATTTTACTTGAGAAAATGGATTTCTATAGTATAAGAGGTATATTT
>NW_019722664.1:0-372 GCF_002891405.2 Cryptotermes secundus | reverse complement strand
AACTAACAGGATAGCAACGCAAAGCTACCAAGCAAGCAACGCAAACTAGCTAGCTAGCAAAGCAATGCTAGCAAGCTAGCAAAGCAAAGATAGCAAGCAAGAAAGGCAAAGCAAGCAAACTAGCAACGGAAAGCTAGCAGGCTAGCAACGGAAAGCTATCAAACTAGCAATGAAAAGCTAGCAAGCTAGCCACGCTAATATAGCAAGCTAATAACGCAAAGCTGGCAAGGTAGCAACGCAAAGCAAGCAAGCTAGCAACGGAAAGCTAGCATGCTACCAACGCAAAGCTGGCAAACTAGCAAAGCAAAACTGTCAAGCTAGCAATGTAAAGCTGGCAAGCTAGCAAAGCAAAGCTAGCAAGCTAGCAACGCA
>NW_019722663.1:0-2623 GCF_002891405.2 Cryptotermes secundus | reverse complement strand
CAAAACTAACTACCTAGGAACGCAAAGCTAGCAAGCTAGCAACTCAAAGCTAGCAAGGCCGCTACGCAAAGCTGGAAATTTAACCACGAAAATCTAGCAAGATAGCAACGAAAACTGGCAAGCTAAAAACGCAAAGCTTGCAAGCTAGCAAGGCAAACTGGCAAGCTATCAACGCAAGGCTAGCAAGCTAGCAACACAAAGCAAGCAAGCTAGCAACGCCAAGCTACCCAGCAAGCAAGGCCAAGCTAACAAGCTAGAAACGTAAAGCTAACAAGCTAGCAACGCATTGCTACCTAGTTAGAAACTCAAATCTAGCAAGTTAGCAACACAAAGCTGGCAAGCTAGGAATGCAAAGCTGGCAAGCAAGAAACGCTAAACAGGCAAGGAAGAAAGCAACGCATAATTAGCAAGATTGCAAAGCAAATCTAGCAAGCTAACAACGCAAAGCTAGCAAGCAAGCAACGCAAACCTGGCAAGTTAGGAACGCAAGGCTGGCAAGCTAGCAACGCACAGCTTGCAAGCTAGCAACGCACTGCTGGCAAAATAGCAACGCAAACCTGTCAAGCTAGCTACACATAGATAGCAAGCTAGCAAAGCAAAGCTAGCAATTTAGCAACGCAAGCTAGCAATCTAGCAACGCAAAGCTATAAAACTAGCAACGCAAAAGTAGCAAGTTAGCAACTCAAAGCAGCAAGCTAGCAACTGAATTATAACAATATACCAACGCAAAGATAGCAAGCTAGCAAAGAAATTCTAGCAAGGTAGCAATTCAAAACTTGCAAGCTAGCTACGCAAATCTAGCAAGCTAGCAAGCTAGCAACTCATAGCTTGCAAGCTAGAACGCAAAGCTAGGAAGTTAGCAACGCAAATCTAGCAAGCTTGCAACGCAAATCTAGCATGCAAGTAACGCAAAGCTGGCAACCTAGCAACGCAAAAGTGCAAGCTAGCAACGCAAATCTAGGAAGATAGCTACGCAGAGTTGGCAAGCTAGCAACCCAAACTGGCAAGATAGCAACGCAAAAGTGGCAAGCTAACAACGCAAAGCTGGCAATCTAGGAACGCAAAAATAGCAAGCTTGCAACGTAAAGCAAGCAAGCTAGAACACAAAGCTAGCAAATTAGCAACGCAAAGCTACACAGCTAGCAAATCAAAATTGGCAAACTAGCAACGCAAACCTAGCCAGCTAGCAACTCATAGCTTGCAAGCTAGAACGCAAAGCTAGGAAGTTAGCAAAGCAAATCTATCAAGCTGGAAACGCAAATCTAGCAAGCTAGCAACGCAAAGCTACCAAGATAGTAAAACAAAGCTAGCAAGCTAGCAAGCAAATCTAGACAGCTAGCAAGCTTGCAACGCAAACTATCAAGCTAGCAATGCAAAGTCACGAAGTTAGCAACGCAAAGCTAGCAAGATATCCACGCGAATCTAGCAAGATTGCAACGCAAATTTGGCAAGATAGCAAAGCAAAGTTAGCAAGATTGCAACGCAAAGCTGGCAAGCCAACAATACAAAGCTGGCAAGCTAGTAAAGCATAGCTGGAAAGCTAATAACGAAAAGCTGGCAATCTAAAAACGCAATGCATGCAAACTAGAAAAGCAATGTTAGCAAGCTAGCAACGCAAACTGGCAAGCTAGCAACGCAAAGATAGCAAGCTAGCAACGTTTGTGTAACAAGCTAGCAAGCTTGCAACGGAAAACTAGCAAGCTAGCAACGCAAATCTAGGAAGCTAGCACCGTAAAGCTAGCAAACTAACAACGCAAATCTAGCAAGCTAGCAAGCTAGCAACGCAAAGCTAGCAAGGTAGCAACGCTAAGCTAGCAAATTATCTACCCAAATCTAGCAAGCTTGCTATCTAGCAACGCAAAGCTTGCAAGCTATAAACGCAAGGCTAGGAAATTAGCAAAGCAAAGCTGCCAAGCTATCAACGCAAAGCTAACAAGGTAGCAACGCAAAGCTAGCAAGATAGCAACTCAGAGCTAGCAACATAGCAACGCAAATCTAGCAATCTAGCAAGCTAGCTACTCCAAGCTAGCAAGCTAGTTACGCCAAACTAGCAAGGTAGGAAAGCAATGCTAGCAAGCTAGCAACGAAATGCTAGCAAGCTAACAACGCAAAGCAAGCAAGCTAGGAACGCAGAGCTTGCAAGCAAGCAAGAAAGGCAAAGATAGCAAGCTAGAAACGAAAACTTGAAAGCAATAAACTCAAAGCAAGCAAGCAAGCAACCAAATCTAGCAAAGCTAGTAACGCAAAGCTAGCAAGCTAGCAACGCAATTTAGCAAGCTAGCAACTTAAAGCCTACAAGGTAGCAACGGAAAACTAGCAAGCCTATCAAGCTAGCAACTCAAACCTAGCTAGAGGGTAACGTCAAGCTAGCAAGGTAGGATCGCAAAGCTAGCAATCTAGCAACGCAAAGTTAGCAAGCTAGCAACGCCAATCAAGCAAGTTAGCAAAGCAAAGCCAGAAAACTTGCAACGCATATCTAGCAATCTAGCAGGCTAGTAACGCAAACCTAGCAAGATAGCAACGCAAAGCTAGCAAGCTAGAAACGCGAAGCTAACATTCTAGGAAGCTAGCATCAGAAAGTAAACAAGCTAGAAACGCAAACCTGGCAAGCTAGCAACGAAAA
>NW_019722662.1:0-1017 GCF_002891405.2 Cryptotermes secundus | reverse complement strand
CAAAACCGATCTAACTGATACAGATATAAATTCGTTGGAATATCATTCCATTAAGACAGAGAGGGACGCACTACTTCAAAGTCTGTGTGAGCAAGGTACAGGACTCAGTGATCTATTAAGGGTGTCATTAGTGTTTCACATACTAGCCCAATAGTGACCCTGTTAATGGCCAGTAATCAGACAACAATATTATGGAAGGGCATGGAAGTTGCTCTGACAGAATTATGAAATGATGACATTTAATCTAGTGATGTGAAAGTATTGGCCGAATCTCACAGTGTCCAAAGCAGTGCTACATTAAAGAAAAATATGATCATAATAACAATTGCAACAAGAGCACTTATCCCTTTTTTGAATTTGGTGTGCTGCATTGTAGTGAAGTTCAGTCCTTTCTTGAGTGCTTCAGCGCCCTGATATNGTGTTGTGCCTCAAGCTTGAGAGCATTTCTTTCCTCCTCTATGGCCACTATATTCGCTGCTTGGCGTTTGGATTCCAATATAAGATTGTCCCTCTGTTCCTTCAGCTCTGCAGCGTCCTTACACTTTCCTCGAAGGTGTTCTGCCTCAAGCTTGAGAGTGTCCCTCTCTTCCTTTATGGCTTTTATACACCTTGCTTGGGGTTTCGCTTCTATTATAAGACGGTCCCTATCAACCTTCAGTGCTGCATTATCCTTACACTGGCACCAAATGTGCTCCATTTCAAGTTGCATATCATTCGTAACCTTCTCCTGACGTTGTTGCTCTGCCGTTACGGTGTTTAATCGCCTTTTGAGTGTTTCAGCATTGTTGCACTGGCCTTCAAGATATTCTATTTTACGCTTGAGGTCTTCATTGTCCCTCTGCATGGCTTTCATATCTGTTACTTGGCGTTTGGATACAAATAGAAGATCTTTTCTTTCTTGTGTGTGTTTATCGCGCTTTGCCATTACATGGTTTAACCCACGTGGAAGGGAATCAATGACTCAATATTTTTGAATCACATCACCCAGTTGGGGCGATGTGATGGATCCAGAATCTA
>NW_019722661.1:180-451 GCF_002891405.2 Cryptotermes secundus | reverse complement strand
TGCACGCACGTCTTCCTCCGGCAGGACACAGCTCGCAAAGCACTGGAGCACACTTACAGCGGCCCCTACCAGATCCTATCACGGAAGGACAAGACAATGCAAACCCTTCTGCGCGGCAGGCTCGCCACCGTGTCATCCGATAGGGTCAAACCTGCCTACATGTTAAACGAGACAGGCCGTGGAACCACAACAAAGACCTTCACCCCCGCAGCCGACGAAACCCCAACCGCGGTTTCGGATGCCGTACCACCACAGCCTGTACAACGAACTA
>NW_019722661.1:0-113 GCF_002891405.2 Cryptotermes secundus | reverse complement strand
GTGATGTGGGAACTGCCCACAATCAAGCAAGTGTGACAACGCAAGCGTCATTCCTTAGCAACGACGACTAAACAACGGTTGCTAGGCAGAAGCAAGTAAACAGCGGTTGCTAG
>NW_019722660.1:0-505 GCF_002891405.2 Cryptotermes secundus | reverse complement strand
CCCTGGGGTCGACTCAGCCTCTAACAGAAATGAGTACTAGGAATACTCTTGGGTGTAAAGGGCGGATGGCGCGTAGGGCTGACAGCATTGTCGCCTTCTATGAGCCGATTATCTAGAAAATGCGGGAGCCTAAACATCTCAAAACCCTATGGGCCTACACGGCTTGTTACAGGGATATCTTTAGTTTACTTTACTTTACTTCCGAATAAGATGCTGTACGTAATTGTCACGGATACCATGCAGAGCCTGTCGCCTTCCGGTCGATGTGATCACCCTGGTAGCATCTGCTGAGGGATACACATCATGAAGCCTGTCCTTGCGCAGTTGTCTCGTCACTTCCTGTCTCGTAGAACCAAGTATTCACTTACACATACATACACACCCACCTACCAACATACATATTTTTATTCAAACATAACATCTCCATGTCGCATTGTTCAGGCGTGTGTGTTTATGTGTCCATGACTGCATATACACGCGGTCGTATGTATACTCCAATGTATAC
>NW_019722659.1:0-673 GCF_002891405.2 Cryptotermes secundus | reverse complement strand
AGCATACACTGATTTTGTGAGGAGGTGCATCTGCCAGCAGTAGTGCGTCTATATCTGTCTGTAGGTACAGATAGGTTATAAAGCTATCCCAAGTTCCCTGTTGCAGCCTGATGGGGACCTGCAGCAACTTCATCCTCACTGGCACAGTGGGGTTCACATAAATTCATGTAATATTTTAGGTGGTCATGGTATCACATAGTTTGAGAGCCCCTTTTCTAGAGATTATGCAGATAATGCTCCAGACTTCTATCTGGGAAGTGCTCATTTCAGGTCTTGGCCAGGACTCCAGCTATCCTGACTTTCTCATCATTTTCCTCAGCCCCTCCAGGGAAATGCTGGGATAGTACCTCATTTATTAGTCACAATCTACCATCCGATGCTATATAGGCTAGGCACAGACAGCATGTCATTAAAAAAAATTGGCTTGTGGGAAAAAGAAGTCTCCAGTGGAAAACGAGAATGTTCGAATAAGCATGTGATCATGTATGACCAATGTATACATACATTCTGAGTAGCGATGCAGTGATACAGAATGTATTATAAGAATCTTTCTATTTTCTGTATTATGTCGCGTATCACGTATCAAAGGGGCTGTCACAACAGTTAATTACAGACAAATATTAAAACATTTAATATTCAGGTTATTATAGAAGGTTACCAACTCCATGCAGTA
>NW_019722658.1:0-687 GCF_002891405.2 Cryptotermes secundus | reverse complement strand
AACTAGTGAGTTATATGTAATTCGTTTTCTTTCTTTAATGTCTCTAGCCCTCACTTTCCTACACAAAACTTTTATTGGCCCCCGGTTAACTAATGTTGGACCACATTGATTTAGACTATCGGCTCATAGATGGCGGTAAGGTTGTCAGCCTTACGTGCCGGCCGCGTTTACTCTCCAGGAAAATTATTTAATTAATTCCTGGTACTCATTTCTGTTAGAGGCAGAGTAAACCCCAGGATTAGGTCAACTGAAAAAAATCAATTGACCTCTTGGGGACTTGAACCCGTGATGAAATTTAAAGGGTGTATAAACATAGCATAAGATGACAATGTGATGTATCTCTGAATAACGTTATTTGTAACCATTGTTGTGGCAGGGTGGCTGCGTCATTGGTGGGAACGTATCCTAGACCAGGGATGCGTTGAGACACAGCTTTGGAACACCTCGTGGTCCTGCTGGGCAACGACAGTCCTGGGGGGTCTGCATTAGCATGAACCTCCGGGGTTGGCGGCCGAGTTTCCATAAAGGGCAATGGTCAATTGACCAGAGTCTCCCACGCGGCGAAATAATGACTCTTGCTTTTCATTACGATGTACCCGGGACGAATGCGGGATAGCAATCCTATGGGGGTAGCCACAGTTATTTGAGTTGTCTCCCTAGAGTACAGATAAGGTGCCGCCAGCCTTA
>NW_019722657.1:0-1158 GCF_002891405.2 Cryptotermes secundus | reverse complement strand
CCTATACTGCTATCCAGTCTTTTCTTGAGGACATTTTGACAACATCAGATTCAAAACGATTTGCCATGGGCATATTTTTAGATCTTACACAGGCCTTCGATGACCAGTTACTTACTAAATTGGACTTGTATGGGCTTAGAGGAAAAATCCATGAGTGGATGACCTCGTATCTAACAAATAGATTCCAATATGTAGAAATTTATCACCAGGACCATGTATCCTGTTATTCTAAGTCCTTTACCTCGTCACTTAAGGAAATTAAACATGGTGTTCCGCAGGGATCTGTTTTGGGTCGTCTGGTGTTTTTATTATTCATTAATGATTTGCCATATGCTATACCTCAGGCTAAGGTTGTACTGTTTGCAGATGACGCTAATATATTGTTCACTGATAACTCTCTAGATCTTTAAATATAAAAATCAAAAAGGTTATTGATCAACTTGAAAGTTGGTTTAATGTGAATCAACTTTTTGTTAACACTGACAAGACCAAAGTATTATTTTTCCATGGAAAAGGATCTACTTCTAGGAACAGACCGGTCATACGTTTATTCAATAGGGAATTAGTATATTCATCTTCGGTGAAATTCTTGGGTATTGATATCTCTGAAAATTTGAGCTGGTTGAATCACACTCAACATATCTGCCTTAAGTTGAGCAAGGCTCTATATCTGATCAAATCCTTACGTAATTCTGTTAGTTTACAGGTATTAAGAAATGTATATTTTACTAAATTTGAATCCATATTTAAGTATGGTATTATGTTTTGGGGTGGTGGAGGTAAAGAGGTAGATACAGTTTTTAAAGTACAAAAAAANGCGTTGATAATCGGGCATCCTGCAGAAGGCTGTTTGGTGAGTTAGAAATTTTAACTGTTACTTCTTTGTATATACTGGAGATTTTATGTTTTATCATAAAAAATAGAATCTATACAACTCTGAACTCTGATGTGCATAATTACAATACAAAGCATAAACATAATCTGTATGCCCAACATTGTAATACAAATCGTTGTAAGAGAAGTGTGATAAACATGGGCATAAAACTATACAATAATCTTCCTATGGAGTTAAAGAATGTATCTGATTTTAAAGTGTTTAGGAGGAAATTTAAGTGTTATTTGTTGCATAGTGCCTTCTACTCTCTTCAGTTTTTTTTT
>NW_019722656.1:0-357 GCF_002891405.2 Cryptotermes secundus | reverse complement strand
AGCAACGTAAAGCTAGGAAGTTAGCAACGCAAAACTAGCAAGTAGGAACTCAAAATTAGCATGCTAGCAACGCAACACTTGCAAGCTTGCAACGCAAAGCTAGCATCTAGAAAAGCAAAGCTAAGAAGCTAGCAACGGAATGCTAGCAAGGTAACAACGCAAATCTAGCAAGCTAGCCACGCAAAGCTGGCAAGTTAGCAACGCAAAGCTGGCAAGCTAGGAAAGCAAAGTTGTCAAGCTAGCAAAGCATAGTTAACAAGATAGCAACGAATATCTAGCAAGCTTACAACGCAAAGTTAACAAGCTAGGAAACTAGCAACGCAAAGCTTGCAGTCTAGCAACGGAAAGCTAGCAACG
>NW_019722655.1:0-396 GCF_002891405.2 Cryptotermes secundus | reverse complement strand
CTGATTACAATAAGAGAATAAAGTTACAATACTTAAAATTGTTTATAANCAGTAGATTACAAGAGTTAAGATTTCATATAGTGTGAGGTGGAATCCATATTAGGCCCCCTCCGCATGTCGGCTTCCATATGTCCTATTGTACCTGCACTGGTGATAATGCTTATGGAGAATTTGATGGAATGAAGAGATACGCAAAACCTAGTGAACAACTTATGTAACGTTTGTTTTTGCCTAAGGGTAGTTAGAAGAGTGACTGGACTAGAGACTGTCCACACGTTATATTATGCTCATTTCCAATCTTTGTTACCATATGGACTGATATTCTGGGGCAACTCTGTAAATGCAAAATTTATCTTTAAATTACAGAAGAGAGCTATGACCCAGGTCCCAAAAACG
>NW_019722654.1:0-386 GCF_002891405.2 Cryptotermes secundus | reverse complement strand
TGGTAGCTTTGCGTTGCAAACTCCCTAGCTTTGCGTTGCTAGCTTTCTAATTTGCGTTGTTAATTGCTAGCTTGCTAGTTTTCCGTTGCTATNGTTGCTATGTTGTTAACTACTCGATTCTAGCTTGCTAGCTATACGTTGCTAGCTTGTTAGCTTGATAAATTTGCGTTGATAACTTGCTAGCTTTCCGTTGTTAGATTGCAAGTTTTGCGTAGCTTGCTTGCTTTCTTTGCCTTTCTTGCTGGTTTGTTTCGTTGCTAGCTGCCTAGCTTTGCGTTACTAAATTGCTAGCTTTTCGTTTCTACAATCGTAGCTTTGCGTTGCTTCTTTGTTTGCTTGGTTTTGGTATCTTGCTAGCTTTGCGTTGCTATCTTGCTAGCTTTGCG
>NW_019722653.1:2041-2473 GCF_002891405.2 Cryptotermes secundus | reverse complement strand
ACCAAATTCCTTTAAAAACTGACAACCCAATATGGCGTCATTACTCAGCTGAGGTGCAACCATAAACACCCCTTCAAATTCATTGTCTCCCACTTTAAATTCCAAAAGTGCCTGTAGGCGTATTCGGTTCGATTTCTTTCCGAACGCAGTCACCAGAACGACGCCCTGAACAGGTAAAACCGGTATGATGTTACCTGCTTGCGTCAGCCTCTCATATACCTCTTGTGAGATCAGATTTACTTCACTTCCCGAATCAACTATCGCGCTGATAACAATCTTATTATTTATCTTAATTTCTAATACTGGACTTATGCCAAGGGAAGTCTCGTTTATAAATAATACTACAAAATCTTCAGCATCCTGATGTTTAGTTTCATACGCATTCTCCTCATCGCTACTACTTGATATTTCCTCTACTTTGAAAAATTTTGA
>NW_019722653.1:0-988 GCF_002891405.2 Cryptotermes secundus | reverse complement strand
ACTTCACCTACCTGAGCCTGACACTCTGAATTTATGGTTTGCAACTGACCTTTTACTGCCACTAACTCAGCTTCCGCCTCGTTCTGCATTTTGTTAACTATTTTAGTTACCCTTCTGGTCTCACTGTCTAGCTTCCCATCAAATTCTTTCCGTAATTTTTGACCTTCTATTTTAATGTCTTCCTTAATGCTGCTGATTTGTACCTTTATACTCTCCTGACTCGCAGCAAGTTCAGCCTTCACACTTTGAATTTCTGCCTTTACATTATTTTGGATCTCTGACTTAACATTACAAAGATCTGACTTAACACTCTTCTGGATCTCTAATTTAAAATTTTCTAACATTTTGACATTGTTTTCCTGGCTCTGCTGCATCACTTCTATAATCCTGCTAACATCGGTTTAATGTCACTACCCTCATTAACAGCTAGTTGCAGGACCCTAGGCTGCATGCCCTGTTCGGTCAGGTTTCCTTCTACCCCCTGCGATGTGGTCATTTCTCCCTCACTCTGTAACCCTGCACTCCCTATTCTATCAACACTGTCTAATCCTTCACTTTCACGCTCCCGCGCCACTAAGCTTGCAGTTTCGGCGTTTGTTTCCACCACGCGGTTGCGAAGTGATTTGCTAGCCATTATTGGGTACACTGGGACTAACCTTAGTCTGATGAACGCAGTGTTACCTCTGGAGCAGTCCTGTAGCAGAAGATTACGAGGTTGACGCTCCGTCCGTTTTTGTCCAAATCTAATATGGTGGTGTTGGATGCACTCCCCGAAGTTCCCGCAGTTGGTTAGATGTTTCTGCCGGAAAATTTTGGATCCTCGATGTCTCCTCTGGTGTGGTGTGTTGCAAGCATTCCCTTTGTCGTCTCCTCTTCGTTAAGACATCGTCGCCTGTCGTTGTGGCGCCATCTTCTTCTTCTTTTTTTTTACAACATGATTCTGGTTTATTGTGGCACCATTTCCTTTACAACCGTTCAGTTTACGTCC
>NW_019722652.1:547-1543 GCF_002891405.2 Cryptotermes secundus | reverse complement strand
AAAGGTAGCAAGATAGCATCAAAAATATAGCAAACTAACAACGCTAAACTAGCAAGGTAACCCCTCAAAACTACCAAGCTACAAACACATAACTAGCAATCTAGCAAGATAGCAACGCAAAACTCTCTAGCAAGCTAGCAACGCCAAGCTAGCAATGTAGCAAAGCAAACTTATCAAACTGGCAACGCAAAGCTAACAAGCTAGCAACGTAAGGGTACCAAGTTAGCAACGCAACGATAGCAAGATAGCAACGCAATGCTAGGGAGCTAGCAACGCAAAGCTAGCAATCTAGCAACGCAAATCTAGCAAGCTGGCAACGCAAAGCTAGCAAGCAAGAAACGAAAGGCACGCAAGCATGTAACGCAAATCTAGCAATCCAGCAACGGAAAGCTAGCAATCTAGCAACGCAGAACTAGGAACCCAGCAACGGAAAGCTAGCAAGGTAGAAAGGCTAAGCTAGCAAGCTAGCCACGCAAATCTAGATAACTAGAAACGCAAAGCTGGCAAGCTAGCATCGCAAATTTCACAAGCTATCAACGCTAACCTGGCAAGCTAGCAAAGCTAAGCTGGCAATTTAGCAAAGCATATCAGGCAAGCTAGCAAAGCAAAGCTAGCTATCTAGCAGCGCAAAAATAGCTATCTGGCAACGCAATGCTAGCAAGCTTGCAACGCCAAGCTAGCAAGTTAGCAACGCAAACTTGTCAAGCTGGCAATGCAAACTAGCATGTAACAACGCAAGGCTACCAAGCTAGCAACGCAAAGCTACCAAGCTAGCAAAGCAAACCTAGTAAGCTAGCAAAGCAAAGCGAGCAAGCAATAAAAGCAAAGCAAGCAAGCAACGCAAAGCTAGCAAGCTAGAAACGTATAGCTATCAAGCTTGAAACCCAAATCTAGCAAGCTAGCAACGGAAAGCTAGCAGGCTAGCAACGCAAAGCTGGCTAGCTAGCAACGAAAACTGGCAAGCAAGCAACGCAATCTGGCAAACTAGCAACCCAA
>NW_019722652.1:0-202 GCF_002891405.2 Cryptotermes secundus | reverse complement strand
AAATGTAGCAATGTAGAAAGGCAAAGCTAGCAAGCTAGCAAATCAAGTATAGCAAACGAGAAACGCACAGCAGGCAAGCAAGAAACGCAAAGCTACCAAGCTAGCAACGCAAAACTAGCAAGCTAGCAACGCTAAGCTAACAAGCTAAGAAACGAATGTTAACAAGGTAGCAACGCAAAGCTAGCAAGCTAGCCACGCAAAT
>NW_019722651.1:1368-1526 GCF_002891405.2 Cryptotermes secundus | reverse complement strand
AAGAAATACCGGTACTATATAAGTTCAAAAACGCTTTGAAAACTTTCTTAGTCGATCACTGTATTTATAAAGTGGATGAGTTTCTCTGGTGTGAGACAAACACTAATCAATTATAATCACATAATTCATGAATAATCGGTTTTGGGAATCCCTACTGC
>NW_019722651.1:0-1133 GCF_002891405.2 Cryptotermes secundus | reverse complement strand
GAACAACGCGCGCCGCGGGCGCAGCCCCCCCCCCCCCCGAGTACTTCGGTTTCCCCTGCCAATCCTCATTCCATCAAATTCTACATAAGCATTAGCACTAGTACAGGTACAATAGGACATATGGAAGCCGACATGCTGTAAAGACCTAATATGGATTCCACCTCACAATATATGAAATCTTACTATTGTAATCTACTGTAATCTATTGTAAACAATTTTAAGTATTGTAACTTTATTCTCTTGTTTTAATCAGCCAAGGTACAGTAACTTACTTGTCCTATATCATGTAACAATGATCTATAGAGATGAAATAAATAAATATAAATATAAAATACCCACCACACTGTCACACAGAACTAAGATATAAATTCAAAAAACAACTTCTTCAATGGAAACTTGAAATTCACTTTGCACCTTCTTCTTACAAGTAATTATACTAATGCAGAAAAGTATATCATTCTGACTAATAACCTACTCACATGTGTAATATTCAGAGGCTACATACCAAAACTACACCGTTTTCTGTCATTCCATACATGCACTCATAAAATCTAATTCACTCTCTATCCATCTAACCACTAAAACACATTTTGTGCAAACCACTGTAAATACTTCACAAAAGAGTAATAATAATAGTGCAACAATAATCTCAAGACACATTGTTTTTCAATACACACCCACTATTCTTATATGCAATTACTTTCGTTATATCAATAAATGTATGTTATTCTTCAGTTTCATGGTTCAGAGAGAAAACACTTCGATTTCGTTGTGGAACGGAGGAAACACGTGTTTGTAAAATTTCGTGCACTCGCCATTACTCCATCCAGGATAATACACACATTAAAGCCTACCATTTGCATTATCTCACTGAATTTTTAAGACATATTTTCTGGCAGATAATTCATCAGAATTTGTACATATATGTATATCAACACACACACATAATACCGTCTTATTATTTATAAACACCTCTTCCTTCAAGGAAAGAAAAGTACCTTAATTTTTTACGCCGGATACTTAGGTCACAGTGTCGGGGCAGCCAACCTCTTACATGACTGAAACAAAAACACTCCATTATCAGTTGGAGCGTGTCTCATTTACATCGACTTCTAATTGAATTGAATTGAATT
>NW_019722650.1:0-506 GCF_002891405.2 Cryptotermes secundus | reverse complement strand
GTCGCTATACCGACTACGCTACCCTGGCTCCTGAAGACAAAATTGTCTCAGAAGAACTACATAATAATAACAATCATTTCTACGTACTTGGAAAAGCTTGATAATTTCTACCTTTTGGCAAATATTCAGGGAGGATGAAGGAGGCGTGCGTGTAGAACGGAATGGAAGATCCATACGAAGGAAAAAGTTGAATTTGAAGACCCAAATTAGTGGAAGGGGGGAAAGATAATGCGGTATTGTTTTAATGGACCTTACAGGGAGCCGGGATAGCGCAGTCGGTATAGCGGCTGGCTATAGGCTGGACGACCGAGAGGTCGGAGTTCGAGTCGCGGTAGAGTCAAGAATTTTCTCTTCTCCAAGTCGTCCAAACCGATTCTGGGTTGCACTCGAACTCCTATCCAAGGGTACCGCAGGCTCTTCCCCCGGGATAAAGCGGCCGGGGCGTGAAGCTGACCACCCATTTTCAAATAGTGCCGAGGTCAAGAAAATGTGGATCTATACATCCA
>NW_019722649.1:0-475 GCF_002891405.2 Cryptotermes secundus | reverse complement strand
GGTACAATAATAGACTTCTTTCACTGATCAGGCAATTTTTCCTTGTGCCAAAATGAAGTAATTAGATTGTGGATCTTAGAACGTAATATTTCGTCTCCTGCTTGAATAAGATCTGCCGGAATTTGATCACTACCTGGCGAATTATACCGTTTCAATTTTGTAATAGCACTTTCAAACTCAAAAGGGCTAGGATCAGGTATTAACGGCTCAGCTGTATGCATTTCTNCACTGACCCTAAGTACATTCAATAACTGAGATAAGTAGTTCCTCCACCTATTCAAAATGTTGTGGGAATCTGCAAGCAGATAACCATTCTCATCCTTCACTAAGTTACTGCTAGGCTGGTAACCCCTCTTAAAGTCATTTATTCCTCTATACAGGTCTCTAATGTTCTTGTTCTTACTGTTCATTGAACGCTCATCAATTTTGCCTTTCAGATACTCCCTCTTTTTGTTCCTGAAATGCCTGCTGGTTT
>NW_019722648.1:0-866 GCF_002891405.2 Cryptotermes secundus | reverse complement strand
ATTCACAGCAAGATTAGTGTTGAATTTAATACTACAATAAAAAAAACTGGAGTAGAAAGAAAAACTTATGAATCCAATGACGAGTCATGTTAGCAAGATTCATTTTTTTAAATTTGCTTAATGGGGGGTGAAGTCCAGCTGGGTCCTCTCAGCACGGCGGCCACTGATTGGCCTATTGTACCTGCTCTGGGTGATTATGAATTGGTGGAATGAAGATGGCAAGGGAAACCGAAGTACTTGGAGAAAACTCACCCCAGCGCCACTTTGTCCACCACACATCCCACTTGACCAGAACCGGGATCGAACCCGGGCCGCTGCAGTGGGAAGCCAGCAACTAACCACTTCAGCTATGGCGCAGCCTTTTCACAAGATTAATACCAGCAATAATAAAATAGCTGAAGCAGTTCTGATAACCCTTATAAATATACACAATTTCAAAGATTAATCCTGCATTAACAATAAAAAATAATTGAAGTAGTATTAACAACTAAATTTCTGGGTCTACAAGGTGATAACTTCAATTAAAATGATTTTGAGTCTACTCCTGAGTTTTATGGTGAAGCAGATAGACAACTTGAACATTTCAAGTCAATTAAGTAATCCCATTTAATTTTTACCTATTCACAAAGGAGCATGCGGTAGCATAGTTGGTTGAGACACTATGCAACAAGCCAGAATGTTGCAGGTTTGAGTCCTGATGAGGTGGAATTTTTTCAATTGACCTAATCCTTCCAGCCATACTATGGCCCTGGAGTCGACTCAGCCTCTAACAGAACTGAGTAGCAGCAGACGTCCTGGGAGAGGACATTACATTATATTATATTACATTAAGGGAAATCCAGATATACCAAATTATGTAACTAGAG
>NW_019722647.1:0-556 GCF_002891405.2 Cryptotermes secundus | reverse complement strand
TCTGAATGTGTCTGGTGATTGGCATGGTCATATGTTGGACTCTTCGTTTATTGTAATACTCCTAAAAATGATCTTGATGAACTAAAAGGTTCGCTTGCATTTCAATTTACATATTGTACCTAATTTGATTATTTATCTGGTTTGATAGTGTTATATTTTAATTACATGTTAACCATGGAAAGCGCGATTATATGCATATTGTTGATAAATTCTAAGCCTTTAGGCATTGAACAAAAGGGTTTCAAGAATGATGCATTTAATGATGTGACTTGTTCCGAGTGTTACTGTTGTAGCAATTATGAATGCCAAATAAAAATGAAACGAAACGAAACGAAAATCCAGTACTTACTTTCCAAAGGAACCTTCACCCAGGGTTCGGGACAGTTCCCAGCCAGCAACAAAATCCATGAGCGTATGTGATATTCGTCTTCACCACCTGTGAAAGAAACACAGAAAAATTCCAATACTAGAACTCTAACTCTAAATCAAACTACTGTAATCCAAAATACTCTATCATTCAATATTCACCGGCAGAAAACGGGGTAAGAAACCGGCA
>NW_019722646.1:0-450 GCF_002891405.2 Cryptotermes secundus | reverse complement strand
GAGCACTGCGCCTCTCCCTCGTGCAGAGTGTAGTCTGCATGGTCGACGGTGGCTGTGCTGTCAGGGTCTCGTGCGGTTTTCCAAGGCACCTGCAAAACAAAACATCACAGAGCGTTCAGGAACCAGTAGCTGAGGTTCTTAGGAATCGTTGGAATTGCGTGGTTGAAGAACAGTTTGTGGCTTTAGAGAATGAATATGTGACATGTGTTGTCTTCTGTTTGAATAACTAAACACAGCAAACTGCTTCACACACTTAATATATTCTGATTAATATGATAGTTTCCAATGCACCGGCTAGTTGAACAGTGCCTATAACCCGGTATGATAGCAGAAACTAATGTAATTCCACGGCAACGAACACGCTTGGAGGAATCGAAACGTTGTCCCAATTTATGACAAGGCTCTGACACAACAGATTCATGAAAAGCAATAACTGAATCATAGGAAATG
>NW_019722645.1:372-467 GCF_002891405.2 Cryptotermes secundus | reverse complement strand
TCCTCTTAATTTCATCCTGAATCAGGTTTCGATCTGTTATCGTTGATCCCAAATATCTTAACTGTGCCACATTTTCAGAACATCTGTTTCCTATC
>NW_019722645.1:0-257 GCF_002891405.2 Cryptotermes secundus | reverse complement strand
TTTATGGTATCTACATTATCACCCAGTAGATCACATCATCGGCATAGGCCAAAAGCTGATGTACCCCATTTAATACTAGTCCCACCTGGTTTGCCTGCACCTTTCTTAATGGCATATTCTAAAGCAAAGTTTAAAAGGAGTGGCGATAAAGCATCTCCTTGTTTTAGACCATTCTGGATAGGAAATTTACCAGACACAAGGTTAGCTACACAGATTTTACTATATGTTTTGTTTAAACACATTTTAATCAACCTAAC
>NW_019722644.1:0-345 GCF_002891405.2 Cryptotermes secundus | reverse complement strand
TGCTTGCTTGCTTTCTTTACGTTGGTTGCTTGTTAGTTTTCGTTGCTATCTTGCTAGATTATTTTGCTAAATTACTAGCTTTGGTTGCTTGCTTTGCGTTTCTTGCTTGCTAGCTTTCGTTGCTAGCTTGATAGTTTTGCGTTGCTAGCTTGCTAGTTTGCGTTGGTAGCTTGCTATCTTTGGGTTGCTAGCTTCCTAGCCTTGCTTTGCTAGCTTGCTAGCTTTGGGTTGCTACCTTGCTAGCTTTGCTTTGCTAGCATGCAAGCTTTGCGTTGCTAGTTTGCAAGCTTTGCGTTGCTCGGTTGCCAGCTGTGCGTTGCTAGCTTTCCAGCTGTGCGTTGCAAG
>NW_019722643.1:975-1105 GCF_002891405.2 Cryptotermes secundus | reverse complement strand
CGTTGCTAGCTTGCTAGTTTGCTTTGTTATCTTGGTAGCCTTGCGATGCTAACTTGCTAATTTGCGTTTCCAAGTTGATAGTTTTGCGTTCCTTTGTTGCTAGCTTGCCTATTTTGTGTTGCTAGATAGC
>NW_019722643.1:0-916 GCF_002891405.2 Cryptotermes secundus | reverse complement strand
GATAGCTTTGCGTTGTTATCTTGATATCTTTGCGTTGCTTGCTTGCTAGCTTTGCGTTGCTAGCTTGCTAGCATTGCGTTGCTTGCTTTGCGTTTCTATCTTGCTATCTTTGCGTAGCTAGCTTGTTAGCTTTGCTTTTCTATCTTGTTTGCATTGCTTTGCTAGCTTGCTCTAGGTTCTTTGCTATCTTGGAACTTTTGCGTTGCTAGCTTGGTAGCATTGCGTTGCTAACTTGCTAGCTCTGCGTTCTAGCTTGCTTGCTTTGCGTTGCTAGCTTGCTATCTTTGCGTTGCGAGCTTGCAATCTTTGCGATGCTAGCTTGCTAGATATGCGTTGCTATCTTGAGAGCTTTGCGTTGTTATCTTGCTACCTTTGCGTTGCTAGCTTGCTAGCTTTGCGTTGCTAGCTTGCTAGCTTTGCGTTGCTTGCTTGCTTGCTTTGCGTTTCTAGCTTGTTTGCATTGCATTGCTAGCTTGCTATAGTTTCTTTGCTATCTTGGTACCTTTGCGTTGCTAGCTTGGTAGCTTTGAGTTGTAGCTTGCTTGCTTTCCGTTGCTAGCTTGCTAGATATGCGTTGTTAGTTTCCCAGCTTTGGTTTGCCAGCTTGCCAGGATTGCGTTGCTAGTGTGCCAGTGTGCGTTGCTAGATTGCCAGCTTTGCGTTGCTACCTTGCTAGCTATCCTTTGCTAGCTTGTTAGCTTTGGGTTGCTAGCTTGCTAGCTTTGGGTCGCTAGCTTGCTAGCCTTGCGTTGCGTGCTTGCTTTGCGTTTCTTGCTTGATAGATTTGCGTTGCTAGCTTGCTATCTTTCCGTTGCTAGCTTGCTAGTTTGGGTTGCTAGCTTGCTAGCTTTGGGTCGCTAGCTTGCTAGCCTTGCGTTGCGTGCTTGCTTTGCGTTTCTTGCTTGATAGATTTGCG
>NW_019722642.1:0-1152 GCF_002891405.2 Cryptotermes secundus | reverse complement strand
TGCTAGCAAGCTAGAATAGCATAGCTAGAAACCCAGCAACGCAAAACTATCAAGCTAGCAACTCAAAGCTAGCAAGCTAGCAACGCATAGCTAGGAAGCTAGCAAACTAGGAAGGCAAAGCTAACAAGCTTGCAATTCAAAAGCTATCAGCTAGCAACGGAAATCTAGCAAGTATCATCGAAAACCAGCAAGTGGCAACGCAAATCATGCAAGCTAGAGAGCTAGAAACGCAAATCTATCAAGCTAGCCATCTAGCAAACAAATCTAGCAAGCTAGAAACTCAAAGCTCTCAAGCTGGCAACGCAAAGCTTGAAAGGTATAAACGAAAACCTAGCAAGTTATCAAAGCAAATCTAACAAGTTAGGAACTTAGCAACGCAAAGATAGCAAGCTAGCAACACAAAGCTTGTAAGCTAGCAACGCAAAGATAGCAAGCTAGCAACGCCAAGCTAGCAAGCAATATCGCAAAGCTAGCAGGCTAGCATTTCAAACCTAGCATGCTAGCAACGCAAAGCTAGCAAGCTAGGAAGGCAAAGATAGCTGGCTAGCAATGCAAAGCTAGCAAGCTTGCAACGCAAAGCTAGCAAGCGAGCAACGCAAAGCTAACCAGCTAGGAAGCAAACCTAGAAAGCTAGCAACGCCAAGCTAACAAGGTAGCAACGCAAAGCTAGCAAGCTAGAAACACAAGGCTCTCAAGCTAGCAAGCAAGATACGCAAAGCTAGCAAGCAAGCAACGCAAAGCTACCAAGCCAGCAACGCAAAATTAGCAAGCTAAGAACGTAAGCAAGCAAGCTAGCAACGTAAAGCTACCAAGTTAGCTACGCAAAGCTAGCAAGCTAGCAACGCAGATCCAGCCAGATAGCAACGCACATCTAGCAAGCTAGCAACCCTAATCTAGCAATCTAGCAAGCTAGCCATTAAAAGTTAGCAAGCTAGCAACGCAATGCAACAAGTTACTAACGCCAAGCTAGCAAGTTAGCAACGCAAATCTAGCAAGCTAGCAAGCTATCAACGGAAGCTTGCAAACTAGCAACGGAAAGCTAGCAAGCTAGCAACGCAAATCTAGCAAGCTAGCAACGTCAAGATAGCAAGATAGGAAAGCAAAGTTTGCAAGCTTTCAATCCAAAGCTACCAAGCTAGCAACGCAAAGCTA
>NW_019722641.1:0-806 GCF_002891405.2 Cryptotermes secundus | reverse complement strand
TTGCCATTTGTATTCAAAATTATAAATATTTGTACCATAAATACATGTCTGGGAATTATGCATTGCTTTACAAAAATCTCTCAAATTGTGACTGTTCCGGTGTGTATGGTACCATCTCTGTGGATCCTGCTGATTTTGCTGATGACATCAAAATTTACCGAGCTGTTAGCTCTCCTCAGGCCTGCTATCTACTACAGTGTGACATTAACTCTATACAAGGTTGGCGCATTGCTAAGTGTATGAATGTAGTTACTATAGGATTCTGACGATGGTGTATAACACACTGATATGTTGGGTTTTTGGACTTTACCCATGCGATACGTGGATGACACTTTTGCAGTCTGGCCTCATGGTCCAGAGAGATTACAGACTTTCTTCGACCACCTCAACAGTATAAGGCCTTCCATCTTCTTCACAATGGAAACTGAGTCTAACAATGCGATCTCATTTCTGGACGTTTTGGTCATCAGGGAAAAAACGGCACTAGCCACACAGGTCTACAGGAAACCCACCCACACTGGCCAATCCCTCAACTTCAATTCTAACCATCTGCCGCATGTGAAAAGGGGCTTGATAAAAAGTCTCCACGACAGAGCCTCTACCATATGCCAAGATCGACGAGATTTGGTCTGAGAAATTAACATCATGAGACACGATCTTCAGTTGAACGGTTATCCCAAAGTTTTTATTGACTCTGTCATTAATTCCAAGGGCAGTAGTAGTCTAAAGAAAGAGGAAACCCCTCTGTGTTCTGTTTATACTCCATATGTGAAGGGTGTGTCTGAAAAGTTTAAGCGGATAGGTAA
>NW_019722640.1:0-1000 GCF_002891405.2 Cryptotermes secundus | reverse complement strand
CTTTGCGTTGCTAGCTTTCCAGGTATGCGTTGCTAGCTAGCTATCATTGCGTTGCTAGGTTGATGNTGCTTGCTTGCTTTGCGTTTCTTGCTTGCTATCTTTGCGTAGCTAGCTTGCTAGATTTGCTTTTATAGCATGCCTGCTTTGAGTTGCTAACTTGCTTGATTTTCGTTTCTATCTTGGTACCTTTGCGTTGCTAGCTTGGTAGCTTTGAGTTGTAGCTTGCTAGCTCTGCGTTCTAGCTTGCTTGCTTTGCTTTGCTAGCTTGCTATCTTTGCGTTGCTAGCTTGCTTTATTTGCGTTGCTACCTTGCTAGCTTTCCGTTGCTAGCTTGCTAGATATGCGTTGCTAGTTTGCCAGCTTTGTTTCTAACTTGCTAAGTTTGCGTTGCTAATTTGCCAGTTTTCGTTGCAAGCTTGCCAGTATTGCGTTGCTACCTTGCTAGCTTTCCGTTGCTTGCTTGCTTTGCGTTTCTTGCTTTCTAGTTTTGCGTTGCTAACTTTGCTAGATTTGCGTTGCTAACTTGCTAGCTTTGCGTTGCTAGATTTCTAGTTTTGCGTTGCTTGCTTTGCTTTTCTTGCTTGCTTGCTTTGCGTTGCAAGCTTGCTAACATTGCGTTTCTAGCTAGCTAGATTTCCGTTGCCAGCTTGCTAGCATTGCTTTGCTAGCTTGCAAACTTTTTGTTGCAAACTTGCTAGCCTGCCGTTGATAGCTTGCTAACTTTGAGTGGCTAGCTTGCTAGATTGCTAGATTTGCGTTGCTATCTTGCTAGTTTTGCGTTGCTATCTTGCTAAATTTGCGTTGCTAGCTTGCAAGATTTCCTTCTCTAGCTTGCTAGCTTTGCGTTGCTAGCTTGTTATCTTTGCGTTGCTAGCTTGCTTGCTTTGTGTTACTAGCTTGCTAGATTTGCGTAGCTTTCTTAGTAGCTTTGCGTTTCTAGTTTGGTAGCTTTGCCTTCTAGCTTGCTTCATTTGCGTTGCAACATTGCTATCTTTGCGTT
>NW_019722639.1:0-1226 GCF_002891405.2 Cryptotermes secundus | reverse complement strand
TTTGCGTTGCCATCTTGTTAGCTTTGAGTTGCTAGCTTGCCAGCTTTGCGTAGCTAGCTTGCTAAGTTTCCGTTCCTAGCTTGCTAGCTTGCTAGATTTGCGTTGCCATCTTGTTAGCTTTGAGTTGCTAGCTTGCCAGCTTTGCGTAGCTAGCTTGCTAAGTTTCCGTTCCTAGCTTGCTAGCTTGCTAGATTTGCGTTGCCATCTTGTTAGCTTTGAGTTGCTAGCTTGCCAGCTTTGCGTAGCTAGCTTGCTAAGTTTCCGTTCCTAGCTTGCTAGCTTGCTAGATTTGCGTTGCCATCTTGTTAGCTTTGAGTTGCTAGCTTGCCAGCTTTGCGTAGCTAGCTTGCTAAGTTTCCGTTCCTAGCTTGCTAGCTTGCTAGATTTGCGTTGCCATCTTGTTAGCTTTGAGTTGCTAGCTTGCCAGCTTTGCGTAGCTAGCTTGCTAAGTTTCCGTTCCTAGCTTGCTAGCTTGCTAGATTTGCGTTGCCATCTTGTTAGCTTTGAGTTGCTAGCTTGCCAGCTTTGCGTAGCTAGCTTGCTAAGTTTCCGTTCCTAGCTTGCTAGCTTGCTAGATTTGCGTTGCCATCTTGTTAGCTTTGAGTTGCTAGCTTGCCAGCTTTGCGTAGCTAGCTTGCTAAGTTTCCGTTCCTAGCTTGCTAGCTTGCGTTGCTAACTTGCTAGCGTTGCGTTGCTAGCTTGCTCGATTTGCGTTGCTAGCTGGCTAGATTGGCATTGCTACATTGCCAGCTTTGCATTGCTACCTTGTTAACATTGCGTAGAAATCTTGCTAGCTTTGTGCTGCTAGCTTGCTAGCTTTCCGTTGCTAGCTTGCTTGCTCTCCGTTGCTAGCTTGCTACATTTCGNTTTCTTGCTTGCTTCCGTTGCGTTTCATGCTTGTTAGCTTTGCGTTGCTAGCTTGCTAGCTTTGCATTACTAGCTTGTAGCTTTGCGTTGCTAGCTTGCTAGCTTTTCGTTACTAGTTTGCTTGCTTCCGTTGCGTTTCATGCTTGCTAGCTTTACGGTGCTAGCTTGCTAGCTTTGTGTTACTAGCTTGCAAGATTTGCGTTGCTAGCTTGCTAGTTTGCTAGATTTGCTCTTCTAGCTTGCTAGCTTTGTGTTCTAGCTTGCTAGGTTTGCGTTTCTTGTTTTGAAACTTTCCCTTGCTAGCTTGCTACCTATGTTTGCTATCTTGCTATCATTCCGTTGCTATTTTGTTAGCTTTG
>NW_019722638.1:0-718 GCF_002891405.2 Cryptotermes secundus | reverse complement strand
CACGAGAAGAAACAGTGAAGGATCGGCTATTCAGGCCGAAGAGCATTAAGGAGGGAGCAATGTGTCGGATTTGCTCAAAGCATCAAGCTACGGAGCTAGAAGAAACCGTTGCTAGGTAAACAGATTCCCGAGGTACTTAGTAGCGAACGTTTCGGTAAGCACGTGTTCATGACAATTGATTTCCATGGATACGAGCTAGCCTGTGTAAGGGATATATCCCAATATATCTTAGTGGATATGTCGCGTTGAGCTACTGCCAGACATCGTCCCCGTGCTGAACCACAACCTCTACCTCACAGCTATGGGCAGCCCAGGTAGAACAGTTTCCAGAAAGTCATGACATCGATGAATAATTTGCCCAGTGATCTCAGCTCAAACGATGGCGCCGAAGCGGAATTGATATGCATATTTGCGGATAGAATAAGGATTATCCCGTGTCCAGTGGTGGTTGTTGTGGGCGTAGAACACGCTTCGTCTGTTCACATGCTTTGTACAAAGCGCTCTCATCAGTGTGATGATGTAGCCATTTGCAAAATTTCTCTGTAGAGGACGAGAGTGTGGAACAGATGTGCGCTCCACGAATGCTGGTATGGTTGCAACTGATCGTCATTAAGTACTTGGAGGACCCTCGGCTAGAACGGTCCCGATTCTCGTGTGATGTCGAGTTCGACACTTGCAATTATGGCATATTCCTTGGCTGGCGTACGTATAATCCATG
>NW_019722637.1:0-537 GCF_002891405.2 Cryptotermes secundus | reverse complement strand
AGATTCAAACCGTCAGAACTGTTAACCAGATTTGCTAACTAATTTGCTATTTAATTTTGTAAAACTAACTGACTATAATTAGTTAAATTACATATAGAACGAGTTCATTGGAACACGTTCTTCATGTTAAATCACATTTATACACATCATAACTAGTACTTATTATCCATAATAGCTGGATAGATTGTATAATATTGGAGAAATAAAAAAAATGATTTTGTATGACTTCTGCTTGTTGCCTGCATAATTTTGTTATGTAATCATATACGTACGGTATTTTGAATGCCATGTGCAAATCGCGGACCGGTGTGCGCCTTGGAAAATTGCCAATCGTGCGGAGAACCTTGCTTTGCGGGCGCTGCAATTTCACTACATGAGTGTCTGCTGCAAACTCCCAGGCGGGACTAGCATAAGTCATTACGGATCTAATAACAGCTTTATGGAGGGTTAGTTTAATGCTAGCGCTCAATCGCTGATTTTTGAATAGCGAACACACTCTAATGAATGTTCTGAAGACCTTGGCTTCGATCATTTCTA
>NW_019722636.1:0-1577 GCF_002891405.2 Cryptotermes secundus | reverse complement strand
TGTTGATAACACACTCGTTCGTCGACTACTTAACTCAGCGATGTCTACATTATAACTGTGGCCGCACAACTGAACTGAATAGCCTTCGCTGCTGGTCATGTAGCCTCGATCGGACAATTGGAAAACGGAATTGTTGCCGGGCGCCGTGTTGCTATGTAACGCTAGCGGCAGTAGCCGCTGTTACTAGTGTGACGTCACCGCTGTTGATTAGCATTGCATAGTTACCAGGTTACGGGGGCTCGGCTATCTTCGGCTCCGCTCGGCTCTCTTCGGCTCCGCTCGTGACGTCACCGCGCGTGACGTCACCGCTGTTGATTAGCATTGCGGGGTGATGACTTGCCTATTACGCGATCGCTAAGTTACCGCTGCGTGGAGCTGGGACGGTAGGGATCAACATGTCACAATATTATCTGTTCCTTCTGGAGGAGTCCGAAGACTGGTCATCTGTTTGACGCTAATGACGTCAAACCCCAGACTCACCATTCTGTCAGAGATATCTTCCGCTGGAGTGTTGTGTGGAAGGTGACGGATAACTGCTTTGATTGGTTTTTCAGACTTGGGAAAGAATGTAAAGTACGATAGATTGGTACTTTCTAGGAACGTTTTGATGGCTGAGAAGTCCGCCATTTCCTTCGTGACAATTCTGGTCCCGCTCCTTGTGTTGCGGAACTCAAAATTGCCCGTGACCAGTTCTTTGACCTACCTCTGTAACTGCATCAGGTTTGTCGTGGAGGTTAATACAATTGGAGGCGGCCTACCTGGCTTGTCAGACTGTTGCTGCTCTCCCGGCTTATTGGTCGACTCTTCCACGTCCATACCTGACGTCCTCAGGGGCGCAAAGAAGTTCTTTATTTCAACCTCATTCTTCGATTTTAATCTAGGATCCCGGGGGCTAGGTGATGGCTTAGGTTTCTTAGATTGTTCTCCTGAGTAGTTTCGCTTTCGTCTCCTTTGTTCGCGAAACTCCTCGGCTGAATCTTCTTTTCCTTCCACCAGGAGAGACTCTCGCATCTCCCTGTGGATGGCAGCATAGAGGCGCAACATGGCTGTAAAGAGCTTCTTTCCCTCGAGGTGTTTACACAGCACTGTCCTCTCTGCCTCGAATTTTGATATGAGCTTGTTCCATATTACGCCATTTCCGTTTGCTGAGGGCGATGAATGGATAAGCTGTCCAATGGTTAGTAATCCTTACCCCAGTAATTCGATGTCTTCCTGGCAGTCAGGATTACTGATTCTCAAGTTCGCGTGGTTCCTGTCAAACGAAGCCACGATTGCATTCCACCGTGTTTCGCACGATGTCGGCTCTGCCATTTTGTCCGTTGCAGACGGGACGGCCACCGCCACCGCTGCACTGGTGACACAATAGTAACTAGGTGGCTACAGACGAACACTCAAGATTATGGTCACCTGGGACCGCTCAAACTCCTTCCGTAGACGTCTGCCGAAGCCAACAACTCAAACAGACAATCTCTCACAAGGTATGTGCCAGTAATAAGGTACACCTAAACAAACAGACAATCTCTTCAAGTCCCCGTCAACCAATCAAATTGCGAGGCAAGGGCGAGGGCGAGCGCGAG
>NW_019722635.1:0-741 GCF_002891405.2 Cryptotermes secundus | reverse complement strand
CACACATACACGTGTCAATATTTCAAATTTTGTTTCATCCATGTTCTTTATTTTTTTTTAGACTCGCATGAAGCGCCCTGTTTTCTTGGATGTGCTGCCCTATAGTCCGATAGAATATCTCCGTCATTTTGGGAGGAACGAATTGTCCCAATCATCAATACATCTGCTAGTTTCTTGTCATATATTTGAACCTTGAAGATGGAGGCAGATCTTTTCCCGAAAGGTCTGTGAAACCGTACAAGATTGCAGCGCGTTTCATCCCGTCATATTCACCGTTGTGGGAACCTCAATTCCTAGACCCTTTAATTAACTAGAATCACTTGGGCCCAGGGCAGGTGTACACGCAGCACACAAACACATGCGTGCCACGTGAAAGCAACAGGACTGTCCTTCATTAAGTAAATGTGGGTTCAAGACGGAAGGAGAGGCAAGAGACTGGTCCCTACTTCGCGTGTGCCTTTTCCTGAATTTTAATCAGCGGTTTAACGAGCCTTGTTGAGGCAGCTGATGTTTCTAAACACGGCGCAGGGAACGGAAATCCAGACACGAACTGACCGAACTGACCGCCCACCAAGTCCGGCTCTCTGTCAATATCTATGCTACAGTCACGTGACATGACGAGTGATGAATTGTAAAGGATCTGGAAGGAAGCGGTTGTGGCGTTAACTTGCGTATTATCCAGGTGTCCTTCTGGAAAGAGCAAGGAAACCGAAATCCTCAGTAAAGATTGTCGATATTGTG
>NW_019722634.1:0-478 GCF_002891405.2 Cryptotermes secundus | reverse complement strand
TAGCTTTGCTTTGTTAACTTGCTAGCTTTGTGTTTCTTGCTTTCCAGATTTGCGTTTCTAGCTTGCTAGATTTGCGTTGGTAGCTTGCCAGCTTTGCGTTGCAAGCTTGATAGCTTTGCGTTGCTAGATTGTTAGCATTGAGATTCTAGCTTGCTAGTTTTCCGTAGCAAGCTTGCTNTTGCGTTGCTAGGTTGCTAGCATTACGTTGCTATTTTGATAGCTTTGCGTTGCTACGTTGCTAGCTGTGTCTTGCTAGATTGCTAGATTTACGTTGCTAACTTGGTAGCTTTGCTTTGCTAGATTGTTAGCTTTTGCGTTGCAAGCTTACTTGCATTGCGTTGCTAGCTTGCTAGCTTTTCTTTTCTACCTTGCTAGCTTGCTAGCTTTGCGTTGTTAGCTTGCTAGATTTCCGTTGCTTGCTTGCATGCTTTGAGTGTCTTGCTTGCTAGCTTTTCGTTGCTAGCTTGCTAGCTTTGCG
>NW_019722633.1:1670-1742 GCF_002891405.2 Cryptotermes secundus | reverse complement strand
CCCCCATAACCATGCAGACCTACCAACCCTTATTTCAGTAGAAGCAACAGGGGTCTGCATACCTATTTGTAA
>NW_019722633.1:917-1495 GCF_002891405.2 Cryptotermes secundus | reverse complement strand
ATATTTTGGATTCAGATCACCTACCAATAGTATTCCACATACTGGATCACGTTAAAATTAGGAACCTTTTGGAACCTATTGAAAAATTCACAGATTGGGAGCAGTTTCAAAGCCTCGCCTTGGAGTTAATATCTCCCAAAATAGAAACTACATCTGGGGTAGAAGCAGACAAAGCAGGGCGCGACTTTGCAGCCTCTATTGCTTCGGCATATAGGTTGTTCACAAGAAAAGTTACACTTTTGGACATAAACAATGATCTTCCTGGTCTAGGTCGCCTGTTAAAACATAAGCAGAGGCTATGAAAATTGTGGCAAGAAACCAGGGATCCAGCGTGTAAGACAGCACTAAATTGGGTCACAAAGTCAATCACGCGAATGACCCGAAAAAAGGCACTTGAACGGTGGGAAACAAAAATANGTAACGCTGAAGTCACACCTCAGTGTATATGGCCAATTGCAAAATCCTTCCTAAAGAGGGACGGACCAAGGGCACCAACTGCTATTCATGGTGCTGCAGGCATTAAATTTCACACATTCGAAAAAGCCAATGCAATTGCTGATTGTTTGGAAAATCAGTTC
>NW_019722633.1:0-584 GCF_002891405.2 Cryptotermes secundus | reverse complement strand
CGACCAGCCTCCTGTCCATGACAGGAAAACTATTCGAAAAAATAATTTTGAAATCACTACAAAAACATATAGAAGAAAGAAGCTTGCTCAACGCAAGCCAGTTTGGTTTTCGTGCACGTCATACATTGCAATGTATGAGGCTGGCGGACCATGTGACCCTTAATTTCAACAACAAACTGTCTACGGCCACGGTGTTCTTGGACATCAAAAAAGCCTTTGATACCACGTGGCATTCAGGCTTGCAGTACGTATAAGTTATCAAAATTGGAATTCTTGAACAGTTTGACCAAACTTATTGGGTCCTTTCTTTCTCAGCGTAAATTCAGGGTTTCGGCTGAAGGCCAAATGTCAACCCCAAGGGAAATGTAAGCAGGGGTGCCACAAGGCTCAGTCCTCTCCCCTACCCTTTTCAATTTGTACATAAATGATGTCCCCCAAACACATGGTGTTCACATGGCACTCTTTGTGGATGACACCTGTCTGTACACGACAGATCGCAAGGATGGTTTTACTGTTAGAAAACTCCAGCGTGGTCTCACCTCAATGGAGACCTGGTGTGAGCGCTGGAATATTAAAATTAATGA
>NW_019722632.1:2310-2449 GCF_002891405.2 Cryptotermes secundus | reverse complement strand
TGTTATAGTTCAAATATCCATTGCATTTCAGTAAGGTGGTGTTGATTTGATGAAAATGAAATGTTATTATTTTACAGGCACTGGTGAGAAACTTTCTCCCGATAAAAAATGTTGCAACCTGATATCTTGTACTGCAGAG
>NW_019722632.1:0-2171 GCF_002891405.2 Cryptotermes secundus | reverse complement strand
AACTTTTTTTATCTGGAGAAAGTTTCCCACCAGTGCCTGTAAAATATGAACATTTCATTTACATCGATTATTAATTCTAGCTATACGTGTGAACCAGTGATTTTTTGGGAGGGAGCAGTAAAAAAATGATGGTGGTATAATAGCATACTTTCTTACCGACAGGGCAGGTGGAATGAGAGCATACATTCTTACCGACCGAGCCCTCGGCTCTGGCGGCAGTCATTTTTTTTTTATCAAGAGAGTGTCCGCTGGCCACCGCGGCAGCAGTGATGCTTCATGACGTCACGCTGGCTGTATTGCCTGCCAATAGCAATGAGGTGAATTCCCCTGACCACGAGTGACCAACAACCACACAAGTAGAACAAAGTCTTGCGTTTAGGTTTCTGATCATACATTTATGATGGAAGTGTGTAAGTTTTATATATTGTTTAGGAAATAATTAGATCATTCGAGAGAAATTCAGTTTCCTCATATTCTTACAAATTATGGTGTTCGTGATATCATCATTCCGCAGTTTGAAATTCTAGTTGGGATTCTGCTAAACTTCTCAGCGCCCGTTTTGCGGCTTATGTTTCTAGTAGAATGTACATTTTTACTGTTTTCTGCACTTTCTCGCCTGTTCACATACCAATCCGACTTGTAAAGGAAGTCGTGAAAGCTGATGGTCTATGGTATGTACGTATATGCAAGGCATACAAATGCATTTCTGCGGCTCTGCGTTGTAAATTTGTGGGGTAGGTTTACTGTTTCTAGGACGTAACTGTGCAGTGTGGTAGCTAGTTACCGACGTTTTGGAAGCAAGATGCTCACACAAATTGGGTGACCTACCTTTCTTCAGAACTGAGCAACAATCTGTAAGACTACACAACGTGTAATAAGACACTAAGCTTCATAATCACTGCCGGCCTCTGCTTTGAGAACAAAGAAGCCCACGTCAGTGTGTTCAAAATAATTAGTATGTTTCCTTACAGACTTGGGGAAAATATTCAGAGCTAGGTACTGGTGCACTTTCCAGAAATGTGATCCAATGTCAGTAGGATTCTTGTATATTAATTAATTTTCTACCCACATGTGATAAAATAAATTTCAAGGTTATGAAAGATTCTGCATTCTCTTGCAACAGGAATGCCGAGAATTCTGCTACAGAGAGCTGAAGAAACATTTCCTGCTGTGACAGAAAGGATGGTGAGTGTTTTGTGCTTGTGTGCACAGACAAGAATTTTATTGTCATCAGTCAATTCTCGTATCTTAAGAAACTAAACTTTTTATGCCAAGGTTGTGTTAGTTTTCATAATCCATGTGGGAAGTTTACATGGTTCTTCATATTGTAACAATTTGCATTATTTTGTGGGAGAGAGATCAATTCAAGGAAGTGATATGGGTATGTATGTGTGTGTGTATGTAAGGGTTAGGTCATAAAGACCAGCTCCGGCACTGTGACCTTCAATGAACTGTTTCCCCTTGGTTTAGTCCTTTATTAATCCTACATTCTTAAGAAAGTGTAGGACCCTGCTTATGGGGCCATTATAATAATCACAAGTGACAAAATATTAAATAAGCTATGGCCCCACAATCACTCAGGATGAGTGCTGCTGATTCATTTTCACATGTTTGGTTGTCTGTCAGTCCCAACTTGTAAAGGTGTCCTTTCAGGTGGTAGTGTCTGGTAAGTAATCCTACCACCCATCTTAGTTGATCTCTGTATAATCTCAACAGATCTTTCGTTCTTCTGGCAGAGGGTCCTGCTATAAAACCCTTTGCCTGTCTGAGTCCAATTATGGATTCCCAGTATTTTTTATGGTTTCTATCAGTCTAGTGCCTGATGGCTTCGTTGGCAACTCCAATTGAGATGCTGCAAGCTGGTTCAGGTCCTGATATGGGTAGGTCATATAGCAAGCATGTGAGAATGAGAAATGCATACAAAAATTTTGACAGTAGACCTGAAAGAATGAGATCACTTGGGAGACAATTGTGAAGATGGATTTTGTTAAAGGTACAATTATGGGGTTTTGGACTGTGTTTGTTTGTGTCAGTATGCAAAGTCATGATGGGCATGTGTGAACACAGTGATGAGTGCTTAGGTTCCATAAAGAGCAGATGTGTATTGTCTATACTTTCACAGGGAACCCAGGTTTCTCAGGAAGGTCCCTGCATTATGAACTTAACACATG
>NW_019722631.1:0-800 GCF_002891405.2 Cryptotermes secundus | reverse complement strand
CGTTCAAAATTCAATTAAAATTCCTTAAAATAACTTCGAATCGTTTTAGGTTTCTTTAAATTTCAGGATATATATTGTAAATCGTCGAAAATCTGCTAGAATTTCCAAAATTAGTGTGAAATATTTCACAAAATAATTGTTATATTTAAATTAACTTGAAATCTAGAAAAAATTATTGGATAAATTAAATAAATTTGGTATAAGAAAGTCAAAATTATTTTAGTATTCCTTAAATTATCATAAAATCCTTCATAATTTGATTAAAATTATTTTATCCTTAAATATTGTCAAACAATTTGATAGATTTCCATAAATAAATAGTGGAACGTTTGACAATTTTTTGAAAATCTTTGAATTAAATTGAAATGTGTAATAATTCTTGGTAAAAATTACTTTAATTCGTTTAAACCTTTAAAAACCTGGTTTATACTCGTTAAATTTAACACATTATGAATCAGATTTGCCTACAAATTCCCTAATGTAATGTAGAAATTGTCAATATTTTGGACAGTATTTCATTTAATAAGAAGAAATCTTTCACATATTGTCTGTAATTCCTTATATTATAGTGAAATAATCAAAAATATAAGGAAATATATATTTAAAAATAGTTTGATATCGTTCATAATTTGTGTAAATTATATTAATTAATTTAAATTTACTGAACATTTTATTAAAATTCATTAAATGATATAGTAATTATCAGAAATTTGAAAAATTCCTTAATTTAGAGTAAAATTTTTTATTATACTTGTACATTTCAAAGAATTTTAGGCTAAAATTATATACATTTCGTTGAA
>NW_019722630.1:0-768 GCF_002891405.2 Cryptotermes secundus | reverse complement strand
GTGAAGGGTGGCCAGCACATAAGGCTGACAACCTCACTGCCATCTCTGAGCCAAATGTCTAGGAAATGCTGAAGCCTCACTGCCTCACAACCCTATGGGCCTCCACAGCCCGTTACAGGGATAGCTTTATCTCACAAGTTCTTTCCTTTATAAGGAAAAACAGAACTACTATGGTTTAGTGATTACTTCCTTACAGTATCCACAAGATTTGAAAATACAATTTTACACAGTATCAGAATTTAATCTTTTGCAATGGTGGAAAGTCTTATTCTGGTCTTCTGAGTAATGACACTGTGATTCCTGGTAGATGGTTACCAGCGAACATACTGCCCCTGGCTTCAACAGACCAGGAGAAAGCTTTGGTAACCATGTCATAAGCCAGAAGACCGTGAATGAATTTTACATAAAAACTGATATCAGGCATAATGTTACATTGCAGCATCCTGTTGCACTGCTTAGATCTGACTTTGCATTTTGCTTTGATGCCATCTGTGTGCAACTTCAGTTACTATTTTCTTATAATTCTCTTTGTTGACACTACATGTTTCGGCCTTACCAGCCATCTACAGGTGTACATTTTCGTTTTGTGCATCCTGTTGTGTTATCATATACAATTCTTTATTAGCATCCGTCGCAACACAACAATACAATGGTCAAGGCTAAAATTAGCTTAGCTACATTTTTCGGCTATTAAAGTCATCATCAGGCAAACACATGATTACCATGAAGAAAATTGTCTTCTGGGTTTAGGCACCGTGTATTCTTCGT
>NW_019722629.1:0-582 GCF_002891405.2 Cryptotermes secundus | reverse complement strand
CTAAGAAAAACACGATGTTTCGGAAACTGGATCTGTTTCTGTCCTTAGGTGAGGGAAAACACCTATTCTGTTGGTNGTATTCGTCAGATATTGGAGAAAAAATGGGAGTACAATGTGACAGTACATCAGCTATTTATAGTCTTCAATAAAGCCTATGATTCAGTTAGGAAGGAAGTATCGTACAGTATTCTGATAGAGTANAAGTCCGAAAACCCAATATCTCTGTATGTTATACATCATCGCCAGAATCCTATAGTAACTAAGTGTACTATAATAAACAAAGACATATGAAGTGTTAACAATTATGCATCTGTGTTTTAATTTAGAGAAATAAGTAATTTTAATGACAACCACACTCTCCCAGTTCTGGACATAGATTTCTTCTGTCATGCCGATGTGAATTTACTGGGTGACAATGTAGATACCATAAATAAAAAGACACACACTTTAATTGATGCAAGTAAAGAAGTTGGTCTAGAAGTGAACACAGAGAAAACTGAGTACATGTTACTGTCTCATCACCAAAATGCAGGGAAAAAGTTTTGAAAATGTGGCACAGTTCAGATATTTGGGAACAACGAT
>NW_019722628.1:0-419 GCF_002891405.2 Cryptotermes secundus | reverse complement strand
TCTTGTGTGGTCTCAGTGTCGAAAGGTTTGAAGACTCTGGAGAGGCGTTTGGCGAATGTTACAGCCTTCTCTTGATTGCTTCTTGCCCAGTTGCCTTCGTCCGTTTTTATTGGTGGTGCTGGCACCTGAGGTCTTTTCAGTCTCCTCGTTGCATTATAGAGTGAGTAATCTGTAGTTTCTGTTGCAGTTAATCCCTTTAGGTACTCCTGGATGGCTTCATTTTTTTGTTTTTGTAGTAATTTTCTTAATTCTTTGGCTTTTTTNTTTTTTTATTGTAGATGTTCTTGTCAGATTCTGTTCTGGTAGTCTGCCATCGTTTTCATGCTCTTCTCTTTTCTGCGATTTTTTGTTTAACAATTGGGCTGTTCTTTTTTATTCCCTTGTCATTTTGATCTGGTGTGGCTTGCCATGCTGCTAGT
>NW_019722627.1:0-416 GCF_002891405.2 Cryptotermes secundus | reverse complement strand
AAGCAGAAAAGCAGGCCACAGGGAAAGGAAGGGTAAGACGATACAGCAGAGAGGAAGATTTCTCACTTAAATGTAAACCGCGGAATATGTGAACGCACCACTCACCTGGATGTTTTGAACACACGATTTCGGTGTATTAAAAGTGTTCGTTTTAGCCTTCACTTTAGTGAAGTCGGGGATACGATAGGTCAAAATAGTACGACCCCTTGGACTCTGTCTATTTCTCAAGGCCACGCTGGATCCTGGTTTCAAAGATGAACTGTTGGTATGTTGTGGCTCTTCAAACCTCGCCCGGCTGTCTATTGTGGCAATTCCTGCAACAGAGCGAGACTACTAGTAGTAATTATATATATTTGGTGCTCCCTATAGCAAAGGTCATGGGAATGACTCGAACCTGCAATTCGGTCAATGATTTT
>NW_019722626.1:0-421 GCF_002891405.2 Cryptotermes secundus | reverse complement strand
AAGCAACGCAAAGCTAGAAAGCAAGAAACGCAAACTAGCAAGCAACCAAAGCAAAGCTAGCAATCTAGCAACGCAAAGCAGGCAAGCTAGCAACGCAAAGCTGGCAAGCTAGCAACGCACTGCAGGCTAGCTAGCAACGAACAGCTGTCAAGATAGCAACGAAAAGCTAGCAAGCTAGCAACGCAAACCTAGCAAGCTAACAGGGCAAATAGTGCAAGCTAGCAACGAAAAGTTAGCAAGATAGAACGCAACGCTAGCAAGCAAGAAGCGAAAAGCTATCAAGCTTGCAAAGCAAAACTAGCAAGCTAGCAACGCAAAACTACCAAGCTAGGAACGCCAAGCTAGCAAGATAGCAACGAAAAGCTATCAAGCTACTAACGCATATCTAGCAATCTAGCAAACTAGCAACGCATGGCTAGCT
>NW_019722625.1:0-501 GCF_002891405.2 Cryptotermes secundus | reverse complement strand
AACATAATCACACTGCAGAAAGCGACTGTTTTGCATGGACATTCAGCCACACGGTACCGAGCAAGTTAACTCGGTGGTGCCGGAAAAATTCCACTTCAGTTTTTGTTGGATTTTTGGGTTTTCATGGCGGTAGCAATGATGAATGCGGTCTACTGCGTTGTAACACGGTGTAGTTCGGAGAGAGGTCAACGCTTCGAAGGAACTTATCGCCTCCATCTTTAAGGTAAAAGAGTTAAGCCAAGCAAGAAACCAGCAGCAGCAAGCGGTAAGCTTCTTCCTAGCGTAGCTTACTCTTCGACTTTGAAGATGGAGGCGATATGTTATTTCGAAACGTTCGTCTCTCAACTACACGGCGTTACAACCCAGAAAATCTTACTCTTCATGTGGTAATTTGTAAAAACCTCCTCAAGGGTACGTCACCCCTCGAGTAGGAACCCTTGCAGAAGAAACGCCCTGTGTGTGTTCAGTGAGAGCTCGGTATGGAATTCTGGAGATCCCATC
>NW_019722624.1:4051-7021 GCF_002891405.2 Cryptotermes secundus | reverse complement strand
GTTTGTCAAAAGGTAAAACATCCGAACAGAGCAGTTAAGACCAACCTATTGGCACATTTACCAAAACAGCCAGGAGAATTAACGTCAGTGGATTTGTTTGGGCCATTACCCACTGGAAGGGGAAATGTTAAATACATTTTGGTATGTTTGGAAGTATTTACCAAATTTGTAACACTTTATCCATTGAGAGCAGCAACTACAAAGGGATGCTTGAGGAAGATAACTGACCACTATTTAGTAAACATAGTAAAACCTAAAATAATACTGTCAGATCATGGATCACAGTTTACTAGTCCTGTTTGGAAAAACACATTAGAAGACCTGGGAATTATTGTGAGATACTCGCCCATAAGGCATCCAGAAAGCAACCCTGTGGAAAGGATTATGAAAGAACTAGGGAAATTTTTCAGAATTTACTGCCACCAAACTCACAAGCAATGGCCGGAATTAGTACCTTACATTCAAAATTGGTTAAACCAACCTACTAACCAAGTGACTGGCTACTCACCCATGGAGTTGCTAGGAAAAAGAGAAGAAAATGAATATTTTCAGGAAATTTACAAAAAATTACCAGATCAACCCACAATAGGAGAGCTCCCTATTAAAGTTTTGAAAGCTTACGCCAGAATGAAAGCAAGAGCAGAGAAAAGAAGAAGAAGAATTTTTCATGGCAACCCCAAATAGGAGATCAGGTATTAGTAAAGACCCAACCTGTATCAGATGCTAGTAAGGGGGTTATAGGCAAGTTTCAGAGGCCATATGAAGGCCCATTTCTTATCGCAGAGGCGATAAATGAACATACGTATAATTTGGTTAGTACAGGAGGGAATAAAAAGGGATTATTCCACATAAGTCATTTGAAACCATATGCGAGACTAGAACAACAAGGGGAATAGGTCCCACTTAGAACAAATAAATAACGCTTAAACAATAGGGAGTGAAACAATGTTAAAAAGGGGAGACACTTGCAAAATGAAAAGTGTCGTACTCAGTGACAGTGAACGGGAAGAAAGAAGAAAATACTTTTAGTTAATAAGAACTGTTATTAAAACAATTTATTGAACGGTAAAACAAACAATGTACATACAATCGCAAGGCTGTGAGAGCTAACCAAGGAGATGATGGAGAATACATCTAACTTCTTAATGTTTTTTTTTTCAGATGTATTTGTGATAACCAAATTATAATTTTTGTAAACAAAGTATTTTGTTGTACAAGTATATAGCTGCACAATAATTTTTTTGGTAGCCAATATCATATGATGGTGTTTAAAGTAACGATGGTTACCGAGACATAAGGGCCATGTAAAGGAAAGAATAAGTGAAGTAAAGCTCTATTATGATACCTTGTATAATAATGTTAAACTAATGTAGACAAAATATTTTATCATACTTATTAATCAAAAGTGACAGAAAATTAACCAATGACACTGGTTAGAATTAATGAAAATTTGTATTAAATTTAAGTTTAGAAGGATAACTTTATGTAAAAAAAAAAAAGAGAGAGAGAGAGAGAGAGAACGAGACATTTAAATTTGCGATAAGTTTTAAGGGAGTTTTAACCAAAGTAAAAATTTCAGAACTTAAAAATAAGTGAAACAAAAATTACTACAAAGGTTAAGAGTTTAATTTGGAAATAATGTTAAAAAGCTAACTACTTTGGTGAAAGTTAAAAGATGTTATTATTAATGGTAAAGGATTTAAGACCCTAAAGAGATAAAGGAATTGAAGTGCTAAAAGAAAGAAGCGTTATAATAAATAACAAGTAAAAGTTAATGAGGAAATAATGAGGCTAAATAGACTGTAAGTAGACAGGAATAAATCTGAGTAAGATATTAAAACAAACCGTATTTAAAATAAAAGGAATACTGAAATGGAAGTATTAGTGAAATTGAAATATTAAAATATTATTGGAATAAAGGAACATCTAATGTACAGGAATTATAAAGGGCTGAAAACCAAGCAAACGTAGAGTTTAGAACGCTACAGGAAGAGTTCAAAATGCCCCGTGTCGAGATATTTAATGCCAGCTAACTAGAAGCTGAAGGCCCATAAGACAAGGGACTAGACAAACTGCTAATGATAAGAAGCATCGAATATATAAGTACGAGCCAAGGCCTACACCAACGTCAGTTAATAGAGAGAGGGCAAGCTGCAGTTTTGTAAGGACATCGGGATAAGGGGATCTACGAGAATACATAAAGGGAACTCTATCCTGGTAGACAAGTAATGAAAAGTAGTCAGTTTAATAACCCTGCAGTTAGATACTTTCTAATTCCAATTGTTGTTAAACTATTGTGATTTTGAGATAGATTTGAAATATACGTTTGAAACTCACAATTATTCCTGCTACAGGAAAGCATAGAAGCTGGAATTGACGTTGTTAAATAAACCACAAAAGCGACAAGGGAAGAAAGTGTTATTGATGAAAGTTTGTGGAGTTGCTACGAATGCAAAGTAATGTGTACGTAAAACAGAGGATATGCTTTTAGCCAAAAACATATTGGCTTTATGCCACAGCTGACATGAAGGTCACAGCAATTGAAATTTGCACTACAGGGTGTTGAAGCCTTGGAAAGATAAATGATAATTACAGGGTGTTTAATTAAATAAGTAAATTAAAATGAAGTTAATTAAATGTTTTTGGCAGCTAAATGAAATTTTTTAAGTATATTTACAACTAAATAACATTGTTACATAACTTTAAAAAAATTTAATTTGGGAGTTTGTAGCCGAACCGAGTTCGAGGCTAGTAAGGGTAAAGGGCTATAGCCGAACCGAGTTCGAAGCTGGGCGGAACTTGTAGCTACTTTAATTAAAGTTAAACGTTGTATTAATGGTTTTAGATAACCCTATGGGGCCTCTTTGGATAAAGAATTACGCTACAGGAAGTGTGCAGCTGGATGTAAGCAGTCTCTTCACATAGAAGAGATGACGAAATTAATAACATCACGGGACTTTACCGTGAGGC
>NW_019722624.1:0-1197 GCF_002891405.2 Cryptotermes secundus | reverse complement strand
GATTGTTAAAGAGAACATTTGAAAGAGTGCTGAAATTCAGGCTGTTCATAGTAAAGTAAAAAAAAAAAAGTAAATCTATCCCTGTAACAGGCGGTGAAGGCCCATAGGGTTGTGAGACGAGTGTCCCACATTATCTAAACAATCGGCTCAAAGATGGTGGTAAGGTTGTCAGTCTTATGTGCCGGCTGCACTTTACTCCCCAGGAAAATAATTTAATTAATTCCTGGTACTCATTTCTGTTAGAGGCCAAGTCAACCCCAGGGTTGGCACTAACTTTTCCGAGAAGCGGCGGTCGCTTGGTAGGTATAGTTCGCTTGCGGACTAAAGCCACGGAGGTTTTATTTAGTAGTCTTAATATAGTTATTCAGTATTGAGGGGGTGGGTTTCCCCATGCAGTGTGACTGATAGTCTATTGTATGTCCCCCTTTTAATTTCTACAGCCTCCATCCCCTACCGGTACTGGTGCTCGCTATCAGCCCCTGTCTGCCAGCGAAGTTCCAATCCTCTACTGGCAGTAGTATCTAATAGTTAGTCCCTTTCTGTCAGAGAGGTCGCCCCTCCTGTGGCAGTGGTACCCAATACTTCCCCGTCTACCAGAGGCATTGGAAACTACTTAGGGCGGGAAACTCTTTGGCCAAATTTAGCTCAGAAGTCTCCTAGACATGAGGTTCTTTTATGTGCCGTAAATCTATGACACGGGACCCATGGCTTAAGTTACTTTTAGTAGGGGCAGGATTCCTTATACTGCTGAAGAAGTAACAGGTATGCATAGGCTGTGCCATAGCTCAAGGAGTTAAGTCGCTGGCTTCTCACTGCGGCAGCTCAGGTTCGATCCCGGGTCTGGTCAAGTGGGAGTTGTGGTGGACAAAGTGGCTCTGGGGCGGGTTTTCTCTGGGTACCTCGGTTTCCCTGCCAATATTCATTCCACCAAATTCTCCATCATCATAATCACCCGGGGCAGGCTACAACAGACTAATCAGTGGCCGCTGTGCTGAGTGCAAACAGTTGGACTCCACACCCCAATAAGTGAATTAAAAAAAACAGATATCCAAAGTGGTATCATTATTCAAGAGGCAGTATTTTTTTTTTTCCATTTCCATCACCTGTTGGATCTTTCGTATCACATAACAGAAACTTGAATTATCCAGAAATCCACAACAAGACTGTATTTTTCACAATCAAGTGTAGTTCAAATTC
>NW_019722623.1:264-451 GCF_002891405.2 Cryptotermes secundus | reverse complement strand
AACGCAATGCTAGAAAGCTAGCAAAGCAAACCTAGCAAGCTAGCAACGCATACCTAGCTAGCAAGCAACGCATAACTAGCAAGCTAGCAAGGGAAAGCAAGCAAGCTAGCAACGCAAAGCTGGCAAGCTGGCAAAGCAAAGCTGGCAAGCTAGCAACGCATAGCTGGAAAGCTAATAACGCAAAGCT
>NW_019722623.1:0-159 GCF_002891405.2 Cryptotermes secundus | reverse complement strand
AAGCTAGCAAGCTAGCAACGCAAAGCTAGCAAACTAGCAACACACAGCTAGAAAGCTAGAAACGCAAAGATAGCAAGCTAGCAACGCAAAACTAGCAAGGTTGCAATGCAAAGTTTGCAAGCTAGATACGCAAATCTAGCCAGATAGGAAACTAGCAAC
>NW_019722622.1:0-827 GCF_002891405.2 Cryptotermes secundus | reverse complement strand
GGACGAAAACGGCTGTTTACCGAGTGGGCCGCGCACACAGACGCGACATTCGGGAATCTTTGACACCTGATAACCAGCTGGCCATGACTCACACTCAGTCAGTGTCTATACGTACGTGAAATGAGTTTTAGCCTATATTACCTTCTTACCTTAACGTAATTGCCAGTCGTTCCTCTGGAGGAATAGGCCTCCGCCAGTTGGTATATTGTTTAGTGATATCTTGCCTGATGGCTTTCAGGATTTCATCAAACCTGTCAATATTCATCCTGAAATATATTTAGAACCGTTTTTCATCTTCAGGAGTGGGGGTATCAATGTATAAAACCCCCAGTTCCTCTCTTGACAAGTTTATATCATGAACCCAAGTGATTCGTCTCTTTCGCCTAAAATAGGAACACACATATCAATACATACTTAATTAGAGACTCGTTAAGGAATTGTAAATATTTGTACATATATGTGACATACTCAATATGTGGAGGAAAACAACTACGCAGATTTAGTGTTCAGTAAAATACTCGTACTTACCGCCGGTCACGGTAGCCGAGAGGTCTAAGGCATGCACCGTCTTCGCTCGCTCGGAAGCCGGGATCGTTGGTTCGAATCCCACTCAGGGCATGGATGTTTGTGTGCGTTTTTCTGCGTTTGTGTACAGGTAGAGGCCTTGCGACGATCTGATCACCCGCCCAAGGAGTCCTACCGTATGTCTTAAGATCTAGTACGAATAAAACCAAAGTGAAACGAAGAGTTTCATGGAGGTAGGCCTAGCGCCAATACAAAAAAAAATACTTACCGGGATTCACTTTCGTCTTCATCAAGAGCGACAG
>NW_019722621.1:0-937 GCF_002891405.2 Cryptotermes secundus | reverse complement strand
GAGTAATTTTCGAAGCTGTAGATGGCTTCACGATTGAGCAATACCTTAGATTAATAGCGGACAGTACTGGAGGCAGTAACATAAAATACGCCTCAAGGCTGAGTGGCGGAAGAAACTGTGCGTATCTTGCCTCAGAGTCTTACGTCCAGGAAATATGTGCTAATGGTGGAATAAACATAGACGACACATACATTCAGTACAGGCCGTACATTATGGCATCCAAAAGAGTGGTACTCAGTAATGTTCTCCCCGACATTCCTGACGATTCACTGATCCCGTTACTTCATAACTTTGGGAAATCTACGTCCCGTCTCTCACAGCTCTCCATCTCCAGAGCCCATCCAGACCTAAAACACATAAAATCCTTCAGAAGAATGGTTTACATGATAATACCTGACATGAAAAAATCCCATCTACAATCAATGTAGATCACGAAGGGGTAAATTATGTAATTTACGTCACGTGTGATGACACCACCTCCAGCAACTCTCATAAACCAGGCCACGTCGAAAAAAAGTCCCACACAAAAGCACAGTCAAGGTTAGGCCCCATTACTTTTGAGGACCTGGCAGCAGGAAGAAGAACAACACACCCTCAACCCCCCACTCCACAATCCGCCAGCACAACACCGTCGGACGCCAACGCGAAGCAGCAAGCAAACACCATGGACAACACAACGATTTTCCCTGTACTTACGCCGCCACGACAGAGACTCCGACCAACGGAAAACACAAACATAACAAAAATGCAGCATAAAGATCACGTTCCCCTCACTTCGAAGCCTCAGGCTCATCAAACTCCCAAGCAGACTGACGAACGGCAACAGCATACAGAACACCACCAAGCGTCGGAGAGAATGGACGATGCAACATCAGAACCCTGCACCACCCCGGACCCACACCCCAAACTTTCGAAACGAAGAAAACCAACCGAAGAC
>NW_019722620.1:0-668 GCF_002891405.2 Cryptotermes secundus | reverse complement strand
TTACGACTGGTGGTGTTGTTAACAAAGCATAAAAACCCAGTCTGATGCAGGCGAGTCAGAGACTAGTCGTTGACCGAGATAGCGACTAGGTAGAGCCCAGACAGCCTTCCCTCCCTGGAACCCTAGCTATCAGTCCTCAGGTGTGGCGTATATGTGTAATCAACAGAAATTAGTTAATCAACTCAATTGCTGATTACACCACTCTTGTCGGATCAATCGATCCTCCTCTGTCAACCCGGACCCCCAGNCGGACCCCCCAGCATTTTTGACGCGCGCCAAGCGTAGGGAGTACCAGACCTGACTTGTGTGCCGGTAACATCCACGGTACGCCAGCGCCGGGCACCCAGCGAGGAACTTCGGGATAGAACAGTTCAATAGACATGTCCACCGATACAATGAACAAATCAATATGAGGCATCTCCTAAGCTACCACACAAGATTCCTTGACTACTTATGGCTTTGCCACAAAATGACCACTATTTCTGGATGTGTGAAATGATAATGGGCACACCACTCTGTGTAGAAGCAGGAGGGCGAACGCCTTGAAACAGCTACATGTGTCAGGCAACTATGCCTCATTTGAAGGCATGTTAACATGATTTCCTGCTCCCTGATGGAGCAACTCCCCTTAAAGGGCGAACTTCCACCCACAACAAATAATGTAAACA
>NW_019722619.1:0-480 GCF_002891405.2 Cryptotermes secundus | reverse complement strand
ATCTAGCAAGCTAGCAACGCAATGCTTACAAACTAGCAATGCAATCATAGCAAACTAGCAACGCAATGCTAGCGAGCTATCAGCGCACACCTGGCAAGCTAGCATCGCACAGCTGGCAAGCTAGCAAGGCAAAACTGGCAAGCTAGCAAAACAAACTACCGAGGTAGCAACGCAAAGCTAGGAAGGTAGCAACGCAAAGCTAGCAACAAAGCAACGCAAAGATAAGAAGCTAGGAACTCAAAGCCAGCAAGCAAGCAAAGCAAACTAGCAAGCTACAAACGCAAAGCTAGCAAGCGAGCAACGCAAAACTTGGAGGCTAGCAACGCAAAGCTAGCAAGTTAGCAAAGACAAGATAGCAAGCTAGTAACGCATAGCTGGCAAGCTAGCAACGCAAAGCTGGCAAGCTAGCAAAGCAAAATATGAAGCTAGCAACGTAAACCTGGCTAGCTAGCAACGCAAATTTGGGAAGCTAGAAAAGCA
>NW_019722618.1:291-506 GCF_002891405.2 Cryptotermes secundus | reverse complement strand
AAATGTAACGTCCACTATGAAATGCTATAGGTGCGAAAAATTAGGACACTTCGCGAGGGAGTGTAGGAGTTTGGTCAAGTGCCTCAAGTGTGGTAAGAAGGGACACTTGGAGTCAAAATGTAGAGAACAGGGAAATTGGCAGCAGGGAAGCCTGAGCAGCCAAGGTGTACCTGCAGTAAGGAAGGCTGCAGAATAAGTGAAGGTGGCGGGCATAA
>NW_019722618.1:0-218 GCF_002891405.2 Cryptotermes secundus | reverse complement strand
AAGAGGGAGGACGCTCCAAAGTCGGTGCATAAACACAGTGAAGGGAATGCACGACGTGTTAGCCGGCAGGACCTGGCGGGTGCGCCGGATAGTGCGCATGAAATAAGTGGGTACGGCGAGACCGCGCCTCAGCGAAGGCTAGAGGTGGATTTTATAAGCGAACCCAAGGGAGAGTTAGGACCATATGAAGTTTTTGTAACGAGCCCCCAGTTACAAAA
>NW_019722617.1:0-197 GCF_002891405.2 Cryptotermes secundus | reverse complement strand
GCTACTGTTGCTTATTAGCTGTAAATAGTGCAGCTATACTTTCAACAGCCAAGTGTGTGACACTGAATTTGTAACAACTGCAGAACTCCACACGTAACAATTGAGAAATGTCTGATAGTCACTTTCCTGGAACCCAGAGGGCGCGTATCTGTTGATACCATTCAGCACGGTGTGTGTACATACATTGGCTACATCAA
>NW_019722616.1:339-501 GCF_002891405.2 Cryptotermes secundus | reverse complement strand
GCTTGCTAGATTTGCATTGCTAAATTGCTAGATTTGCGTTGCTAGTTTGCAAGCTTTGCATTGCTAGCTTGCCAGCTGTGCGTTGCTAGCTTACCAGGTTTGCGTCTCTAGCTTGCCAGCTTTACGTTGCTATCTTGCTAGATTTGCTAGGCTATCTTGCTA
>NW_019722616.1:0-105 GCF_002891405.2 Cryptotermes secundus | reverse complement strand
CTTGGTAGCTTTCTAGATATGAGTTGCTAGCTTGCCATCATTGCGTTGCTACCTTGCTAAATTCGCGTTTCTAGCTTGCTCACATTGCGTTGCTATATTGCTAGA
>NW_019722615.1:0-721 GCF_002891405.2 Cryptotermes secundus | reverse complement strand
GCTAACAACGCAAAGATATTAAGTTAGCAACGCAAAACCACCAAGCTAGCAACGCAAAGCTAGCAAGCTAGCAACGCAAAGCTAGCAAGCTAGCAACGCAAAGTTAGCAAGCTAGCAAAGCAAAGCTAGCAAGCTACCAACTCAAAGCTAGCAAGCAAGAAACTCAAAGCGGGCAAGCTCTCAACGCAAACCTGGAAAGCTAGCAAAGCACACCTGACAAGCTAGCAACGCACAGCTGGCAAGATAGCAACGAAAAGCTGGCAAGATAGCAACGCAAATAAACATACTAGAATAGCAAGCTTGCAACGCAAAGCTAGCAATGCAAAACTAGCAAGCTAGCAACGCAAGGCTGGCAAGCTAGCAACGCACAGCTGGCTAGCTATCAACGCAAAGGAGGCAAGATAGCAAGGCAAACCTGAAAAGCTAGCAACGTAAAGCTAGCAAGCTAGCATTGCAAAACTACCAAGCTAGCAACGCAAATCTAGCAAGCTAGCAACGCAAAGCTATCAATGTAGCAACGCAAATCTAGCAATCTAGCAAGCTAGCAACTCAAAGTAGCAAGCTAACAATGCCAAGATAACAAGGTAGGAACGCAAAACTAGCAAGCTAGCAACGTAATGCTAGCAAGCTAGCAACGCAAACTAGTAAGCTAGCAAAGCACAGCTGGCAACCTAGGAAGGCAAAGCTGGCCAGCTAGCAACGCATACCTAGCAAGCTAGCA
>NW_019722614.1:0-477 GCF_002891405.2 Cryptotermes secundus | reverse complement strand
TGGAAAGGATAGTTTCTTGTAATTTCTTTCCTTCACCAGAATAAAATTTTAAATTTCCAATATAGCTTGAAGTGCTTTCAGTAACTACATGAACAACTAGGCCATACTTTGTAAGTTTGNGCATATGAAGCCTTCCCCTCCAAGGAATCACAGATTCGTCCAAAGACAGTTGTTGGTTTGGCTTATAAACTGTCTGAAATTTCTGAATGAAAAAGTTCAATAAGGGCTGAATTTTGAAAAGCCTGCTTGTTGATTGTGGTTGCAGTTTATCATCATTGAAATGCAAACACCACCAAATTTGCTCACATCTCTTACGGCTCATTAGTTTGAAGAAAATTGGAATTTCTAAAAATGGATCTGTTGACCAATACTCTTTCAGATTATCCCTCCTTGTATGGCCCATTAGAAAGATAATTGAAAAAAAAAAATTTATCATTTCTGCTGAAGTGACATCCACCCACTTCAACACCTTATAAC
>NW_019722613.1:332-1592 GCF_002891405.2 Cryptotermes secundus | reverse complement strand
GTAGACTGACGTCCAATAAACGTCTTAGCCAAATTCGAGACCCAGCGTTACATACTGTTAGCTCCTCGGAACTGTAGCCCATGGGTAATACCATCTCTCGCGGAGCTGGGGGAGCAGTCTTATCAGCTCACGTCAGCGTGGGTACTACCAGTTTGGAATGTAACGTCTTGGAGTGTGGTCAGGTGTATAGTACTACTCCTGGTCTCCGTAGGCAATGTTTTCCGCTCGTGGAGTAGCTCTGAACGTCACGAAGAGCAAGTGTACAGCTTCGCGTGCTCCACAACAGCGTTTACCTTTCCGCGCGGATAAAGTTGCGAGGCACTAACTATAGACACCACGCGACAATATCACAGAAGAATATTGGGCCGATGTGGTGTATCACACATGTACCTACTCATGACGTAATGCTGTATCCTTGAACTGCCGGTTATTCACTGACCAAAGGCTGCTGACGTCACCGGATAGATTAAATCACGCCTCATCAGCAAAAATCGTGACGTCCAAAATATCTTCTCCATTGGCAGTAATTGCGTCTCCAAACTATCAGCCATATTCAAGACGCTTCACGTTGTACCCTTCTTACAATTCACGCACTGACGTCATCTTGTAAGGATGTACTCTACGTGGAAGTGCTTCTTCAGCTGACATACGAGACGCCCGTCTGCTGTGCCAGTTTACAAGAGTTAATACTGAGTATGAGGCTGTTTTATCGTTTTTACTGTAAGTGCACGGCGATCTCTGGCCCACTTGTGCAATTGTGTCTATATTTCGTAGGAGACGGAAGTACTGCACTTACGTTCTGCACCAATTCCAGAATATTTACTCGTGTAGCCGTTGATATCTTACACCGATTTTATGTTCGACCAGTACAATATCGGGAAACTTTTTAATCTAAAATAATAAATTTTTGAACATGGAATTTTCGTACATAATACAAAATAAAGCTCTGAAAATTATGTACTGTTCTCCGCTTTTAAGTTACATGTATAATGTGAACATGTTATATTATTACATTTTTTTCCTTGGCACTACAGCCCCTAGTGGCCCTAGGCCTACAGCCATGAACTTCTCCGTTCACTTCGGTTTTTCTAGATCTTACACATTCGGTAGGACTCCTTGGCCTGGCGATCAGCTCGTCGCAAGGCCTCTACCTGCACACAAACACAGAAAAACGCACACACACAAACTAAACATCCATGCCCTGAGTGAGATTCGAACCCACGATCCCGGTTTCCAAGCGAGCGAAGACATGCCTTAGAC
>NW_019722613.1:0-198 GCF_002891405.2 Cryptotermes secundus | reverse complement strand
GTGACCGGCAGTGTATAAGAATAATATATAAGAATTCAGTTCGTACCTCACAGGAAACAGATCCGAACCCACGGTCCCGGTTTCCGAGCGAGCGAAGACAGTGCATGCCTTAGACCGCTCGGCTACTGTGATCGGCTATTACATATTTACAATATATATATATACAAAAGAACAGCAGAAGTGACTGATAAAATGTCG
>NW_019722612.1:3694-5567 GCF_002891405.2 Cryptotermes secundus | reverse complement strand
GGAGTTTTGCTATTATCGGTAGGAGGCTTATTGGTCGGTATGAGGCGACGTCGGTTGGTTTTTTCCCAGGTTTTAATATCATTATGATTTGGGCTGTTTTGAGAGGGAGGGGCCAGTAGTTTAATCGGAGAATAGCGTTGAGTAGGTATAGGAGTTTCAGTCGTCCTTTTTTTGGCAGTTGTTTTAGTATTTCGGTGGTGATGAGGTCTAGTCCTGGTGCTTTTTTATATTTTAATATGTTTATTGCTGTGTGGATCTCCTTTAGCGTGAAATTCTTTGGTTGTTTGGGTCTTTGCATGGTTTCGTTGAGCATTGAGTCTGCTTCCTGCAGTGGTAGGTTGTCCTGGGGGTGAATACTTCTTGTGAGTGTTCTGCAAACAATTAAGCTTTTTCATGATAGCTTCTTGCCCATTTGCTTGGAGAAGTCGTGCACTTGCTTATTGGTGAGGTAACTGGTGTTGGTCGTCTTATGTTCCATATGGGTTTCCAGATAGAATTGTCTTGCCTGGAGAGGTTTGCGGTATATACTCACTAAAATGAGCGAATATTCCCAGTCTAATTTGTCCACAAACCAGTGCCTACTCAGATATGGGCGTTGTTCATCTGTTCCCTAAAGCCGGTTCTGCACTTGGGTCCCATGCCTTTCAAAACGACTTTCAGCTCCTCGGCGTACAGAAGTGCGCACTCTGCCCGAAGTTCCTAGCTTCAATTCAATCCCCTGACAGGCATTCGGTGCTTGTTGCTGTGATACGTTGAAATCACTGATTGACACTGAGTACACAAAAAACTTCCTGTGTCCCACAGCCGAAATACAAAAAACTGAGATCAGAGAATCGTGAACGCCAATTGTCAGGACCTCGGCGTGTTACCACTCATCAAGGAAAATCTGGCTGTGTTGGTGACTGACAATGTAGAGAAAATGAGGTGGTGTCCTATCAGGCATAACCGAGAAATCGCTCACAACACAAAGACGGTGCATTGCACCGGTTTGTTTACTTGGAAAGACAATTGGTCCTAAGTTTCGATCACCTAAGGCGCCCACCTAGACCCTGGCACCCGTATCATACCAAGCAATGATTCCTGGAAATATGATTACGGGGACTTGTTTTGCTCATTTATGTGGGTTCTATACACCTTACAGATTTTAATATCAACCTCCGTAACTTCGTGTATCGTTCCATGCCCCACCCCCTCCGTACTTCCTTCTGAGTCCCATTCCTTCTATATCATAGCTTCATCCTCTTCTACTCCATTGTTCCCCATCATGTCATGGCCTCCTGAGCCCATTCCTAGGATTCCTCTGTCTCCCCAGCGTTGCAGCAACATCGTTTTTGGCCCAAATATTTTATTTTATTATCTTTATAATTTGCTTCTGAGCCGCACAATCGACTGCGCACTGGATTTCGGTCTGTAAAGTTACTGTTATTTTCCTTGCACTGTGCATGTATTATTATTGTTATTAATTAGGATGCATAGCTAGGCAACCGCGCGATAATCACCTCGCATGAACGCACTCAAGCTTAGCTCGTTGTTAGGCAACACTCAGCGCGCCATTGGACTGGTTGAGATATCAATCACGTGACGTGTATTCTATGTTGTTTTTCGTATGCAACAATAGGACTGTGTTCTCCGTACGTGGTCGATGCGGAAGCTACATAACGGCATTTACAGGACAACAGTATTGTTTTAAGTGACAGAGTTCTGGGTTCTGAGTTCTCGGTGGAAATTAGCGACAGAAACTTCGTCGTGTGAAGACCTGGAGCGATTCGAAAATTCCATTCCTGTGTAATACGTGGTTTGTGAATAAGTGAGACTTATAGTTCCTGTGTTCTAGTTGTGGTACCAGGAGAAGTGTAGTGTGTGTGTGTGTGTG
>NW_019722612.1:0-610 GCF_002891405.2 Cryptotermes secundus | reverse complement strand
TACAGATGTGATACAAAAGTAGCATTTGTAAAATTACATAGATCTCAGAGAAAAGATACCATTTCTTTACTGTTAAGACTAATATTATCCATTTTATTTACCATAATGATAACCTATTTCTGTGCACCGAATATGTAAAAGATTATGATGTAATATTTGGGAGTAGAACGTATTTTCATCAACTTGTCAATTTTGTATCATGAGAGGCACTTACTCTACAACTCTCAGCGCAGCAGAAATTGGTGAGAGAAAAGAATGAATGAATAGGACACAGATTATAGACCTGTGGAATATCAGACACAGGGTGACTCTCTATCTCTTGTCACTCTTCTGCTTAGATATCGAAACAACATCCAGCCACAAATTATCCCACATTAAATCTATACAAATTATGGAAGACAAAATTGGGCCATCTCACGAAAAGCAAGTAATATACCACAATGAAAGAGATGCAAAGCTTACTTCTATACCAAGGAGCACAGTGCACACAGACCTTGATGCATGAAATGTAACAAATGACAGAGTATTGAACGCTGTGGTTTTTTGTTGCTGGATGTGTCTTTGGTAAACACAACCAGGTACATGCCTACATTGTGGGGAACCGTATCCG
>NW_019722611.1:0-892 GCF_002891405.2 Cryptotermes secundus | reverse complement strand
GCTTTTCTTTGCTAGCATGCTAGATTTTCGTACCTTGCTTGCTTTTTGCTTTGGGTTCTATGCATGCATGCTTGCTTGCTTTGTGTTTCTTGCTTGCTAGATTTGTGTTGCTAGCTAGCTAGATTTTCTTTGCTAACTTGCTAGCTGTCTGTTGTTGCCGGCTAGATTTGCGTTGCTAGTTTGATAGTTTGCTAGATTTGCGTTGCTTGCTTGCTAGATTTGTTTGCTTGCTTTCTAGCTTTTCGTTGCTAACTTGCTTGATGTCTGTTGTTGCCGGCTAGATTTGCGTTGCTAGGTTTATAGCTTGCTAGATTTGCGTTGGTAGCTTTGTAGCTTGGCGTTTTTAACTTCCTAGATTTGCGTTGTTAGCCTGATAGTTCTGCGTTGCTATCATTGCGTTGCTAGGTTGTTAGCTTTGCGTTGCTAGCTTGCTAGCTTTGCATTGCTTGCTTGCTTTCTTGCCTGTTTGCGTTTGGTGCTTGCAAGATTTGCGTTGCTAGCTTGCTAACTTTGCGTGGCTAGATTGCTAGCTTTGCGTTGCTAGCTTTGCGTGGCTAGATTGCTAGCTTCGCGTTGCTAGCTTTGAGTTGCTAGCATGTACTTTTACATTGCTAGCTTGCTTGATTTGCGTGGCCAGGTTGCTAATTTGGCGTTGCTATCTTGCTAACTTTGCGTTAAAATCTTGCTAGCTTTGCGTTAAAAGCTTGCTAGCTTTGCGTTGCCAGCCTGTTACCTACGCGTTGCTAGCTTCTTACCTTTGCGTTGCTAGCTTTCTAGCTTGCTAGATATGCGTTCCTAGCTTGCATGGTTTGCGTTGCTTGCTTGCTAGCTTTGCATTGCTAGCTTAATAGTTTGTTAGATATTTGTTGCTAGCTTGCTAGCTTTTCGTTGC
>NW_019722610.1:0-897 GCF_002891405.2 Cryptotermes secundus | reverse complement strand
TTGCTAGCTTTGCATTGCTAACTTGCTAGCTTTGCGTTGCTAGCTAGCTACATTTGCGTTGCCAGCTTGGTAGCTTGGCGTTGTTAGCTTGCAAGCTTTTGCGAACTAGATTGCTAGTTTTGCGTTGTTAACTTGTTATCTTTGCTTTGCTAGCTTGCTAGATTTGCGTTGCTAGCTTGCTAGATTTTTGTTCCGAGCTTGCTAGCTTTGCTTTCCTAGCTTGATAACTTTGCGTTGCTAACTTGCTAGATATGCGTTGCAAGCTTGCCAGCATTGCGTTCCTAGCTTGCCAGCTTTGCGTGCTTGCTTGCCAGCTTTGCTTTGCTAGCTTGCTAGCTTTTCATTCTAGCTTGCAATATTGCTAGATATTCGTTGGTCGCTTGCTAGCATTGCGTTGCGAACTTGCTAGCTTTACGTTGCTAACTAGCTAGCTTGCTTGATTTACGTTGCTAACTTCCTAGCTTTTCGTTGCTAGCTTGCAGGCTTTGATTTGCTAGCTTGCTAGCTTTGCGTAGCTAGCTTGCTAGATTTCTATATATGCGTTGATAGCTTGCTAGCATTGCGTTTCCAACTTGCTAGCTTTGCGTTGCTAACTATCTAGCTTGCTAGATTTACGTTTCTAGCTTGCTAGCTTTGCGTAGCTAGCTTGCTAGATTTCTATATATGCGTTGATAGCTTGCTAGCATTGCGTTTCCAACTTGCTAGCTTTGCGTTGCTAACTATCTAGCTTGCTAGATTTACGTTTCTAGCTTGCTAGCTTTGCGCTTCTACCTTGATAGCTTTGATTTGCTGGCTAGCTAGCTTTGCGGTCCTAGCTTGCTTGCATTGTAGATTTGCTTTGCTAGCTTGCCTGCTATGCGTTGCTAGCTTGCTAGGTTTGCGTTGGTAGCTTGCTAG
>NW_019722609.1:330-620 GCF_002891405.2 Cryptotermes secundus | reverse complement strand
AAGAAGACTTATTCTTAACCTAGGCACTTGATGGACGTAGGTGATAAGCATTCTATGCTGGCCATTGTAATGATGGGGGCAGAGCATCAGGTGTCCAATTGTTAGGACGTTGAGTGGATCCTAGAGCTGATCAGGACTGTGAAGGAGAGAAAAGTCTCTTCATTCTGCCAGGAATCAAACCTGCTTTCTTCAGCCATCCACCACATAGCCCATCAGAGAAATAGTAGTTTTCACTGCTGTAATCTTATGCTGCAGTAATGGAACCCACATATAATATTCCTCTGTTGAAG
>NW_019722609.1:0-246 GCF_002891405.2 Cryptotermes secundus | reverse complement strand
TTTCCCTCATTTAATGTTCTGTTTTAATGTCCCCCAAGCTAGTAAACTCAAATCGTCTCAATTTAAGGTTTTCCCCAGTTTGATGTTCGAATTCACTGATGTCTAAACATATCTTAAATTGAGATTTCACTGTATTCTTAGCTACCACCAACCTGAGCATTATAATGCTCAGGTTGGTGGTAGCTATTCTGTTTCATAGATAATTATCTATGAAACAGAATAGCAAGAATTAGCTTTTTAAATAAA
>NW_019722608.1:0-715 GCF_002891405.2 Cryptotermes secundus | reverse complement strand
ACCTTAGCGTCAAGTCAGCAGCTGCCAGATTCACATAGCAAAGCAGTACGATTGGAAATTCACAAATTTAGGGAACCTCCTAGTTTTTAAACTAATCCAATGGCACATGTTGGAGGAGTGGATTTCTCTTGAAGTCTGTGGTTTGTGGACCTCAGGATTCAGAGAGAGTGCATTCTACCTCAGGAGTCTTCATTCAACTTCTGGCCAAGTCAGACATAAAAACGCAACTACGTATCTTCGCTCTAATTATTACAAGTTAAAAATCGAAATAAGTGTAACTATCAGAGTTTCCGTTGTGTTCAGTGTACTGAAGTTAATTAAGCCTGAAGTGGTGTAAGTGATTGTAGCGTAAGGATCTTCGTGCCCTGCCCGAGCCAGGCTCGAAAGACCCCGGGATAAGGACTCATCTCTACCAATTACAGAGCAGATCCCAGCTACTCCTGTCTTTGCCTACTTGCGGGACACCTAGTGGTAGTACAGGAATCACATAGCAAAGCAATATGATTGGAAATTCCCAAATTTAGGGAACCTCCTACTTTTCAAACAAAACCAATGGCACATGTTGGAGGAGCGGATTTCTCTCGAAGTCTGTGGTTTGTGGACCTCAGTATTTAGAGAGAGTGCATTCTACCTCAGGAGCCTTCATTCAACTTCCGGTCAAGTCAAGACCCAAAAACGCAACTACGTCACTTCGCTAAAAGTATTACAAGTTAAA
>NW_019722607.1:1181-4963 GCF_002891405.2 Cryptotermes secundus | reverse complement strand
TCTTCAGTAGGCTACACGTTCACAGTACGGGAGCTATACAAGTCTCTCTATCTCACACACTCCCAATTACACAGTTACATACACGTCCGGTTCTTCTTTCCGAGACGGTTGCTAAATTCCAACTCGACTAGCAGGCTCCTACCTTGAGAACTGTTGATAACACACTTGCTCGACTACTACTGAACTCGGCGATGTCCACATTTCAACTAACTCGTAGCTGCTGTGCAGTTCCCTTGTATAGCCGCAGTGCTTGCCTGTTGCGTAATGAGTGCCTTGTCACAGTAGGAATCGGTGCCACGTCGCCGTGTTTGCGCATAGCCTAGCAACGCTGTTACCTAAAGCCCATCTTACGTCACCGCTGTTGACTCGCGTTGCATACCTACCAGGACGCTGGGTCTCGGCTAACATCGGCTCCGCTCAGCCCGTCAGCTCCGGGGGGGGTGTTCAGCTAGCGCGACACGTCACAATATATATATATACTACCTGTGCCGGGCCACGCCTTGCTGTGGCTCAGTCTGCCCGTTCTTCCACAGTTTGATAAGCTGGACTATTTATACCTCGGCGGACGCTATACAATGAGCCTTCTGTTGTCAATCACCGAGGAAACGCTGACAGAGTCGAATCCAAAACTCTGAGTGCAAACTCAGGATTTCTGCCGTGATATCACTCGGAATCTCTTGTGATACTTGTGACCTCGTGCTTATCGAGACACTCGTGATGCTGAACAGTCGCGGGAGCTACACTCTCTTATACATATAGCCAGCGTTCTGACGGAATAGGGAATACCTTATTGGAGAGTTAGTTTCATCTGTTGCTTAGGAAATGCTAGCACAGAACACCATGTAGAAGTGTTTGGTTTCATCCGTTGTTACGCAACGGAACCTCCTATCCTCTCACCTCCGTAGAAACGCGTTTTTTTTTCGGCAATTCCTATGCAACGGTCCGTTTCATTTGTTGCTTAGGAAATGCTAGCACAGAACACCTTGTGAAAGTGTTTGGTTTCATCCGTTGTTACGCAACGTAACCTCTTATCCTCTCATTTCAGGGGAAACGCGTTTGTTGTTTCGGCAATTCCTATGAAACCGTATGTTCTAGCGTTTCCATAGAAGCGATTCTTCTGAATTCCAAACACGTTAAAACAGTTGGCGACGTTTTTCAAAAGACGCATGTTTTACCTGTCACAGGTGTGACATCTATATAATTCATTCATTCATCAGTAATCTGTCAGACGACAGGTCCACAGTCTCTTCCAAAACAGTTCGTCCACTTAATGCGATCTTCTGTTTTTGGAAAGAGACTATCCAGGAAAAGTGATAATGTGGTAGTTTTCCATTTGCTTTCCACATCGCAGTACAACAGCCGTTCAAACCACTCTGGTCACGCCTGTTGCTATAAGAACTTGAACCATCTCGAGCATCATTTGCTCTGTGCTTCAAGTCGCTGCTGATGACGCTGCTTCCGGCACCAGTTTTTGGTGTCTCTCTTCGTCTGATGCCTACCCTTTGACCTGTCCAGCAAGGGAGGCCCTGCCAGTAGCTACGCTACCGCTGGTATAGCTCTCAGGGTCCTTGGCATACTCAAACCCCTTCACCACGATAAGGTGGAGACACCAACGAGGGGGATCTATATAATAGGTATATAAAAACACGCGCGTGTTCGAATGCAACGTTGTGTCAAAATTTCAAAGCAATCGGTAAAGAACTTTTGGAGATTTTCGAGGGGTAAGAAACCAACATTTACATTTTTATTTATGTAGACTAGCTGTACCCGGCCACGCGTTGCTGTGGCTCAGTCTAACGAAATATTTCACTTCAAATGCAGATCAATCGACACAGCTCAATCCCACCGCCAATTGCACAGAAAAATAAGGAAAACAGTTAAGAAAACAAAATGAAAAACAATGAAAAATAAAATATACTCACGAAATGAACGCTATGGTAAGCTACACAGCCCAATTCCAAAGCAATGTCACACGAAATACTTAAATCAGAATGAAAATAAATCGAAACTGTTTATATTCGGCGGTAGCTATCCCAAGACTGATTCCTTCGGCGGTTACTTTCAGACTCTCTTCTGTATCCCTCGGCATCTGCTCCGAGACTTACTGCTTCTTGTCCAAGCTGGACTATTTATACTTCGGCGGATGCTATACAATGAGCCTTCTATTGTCTATCACCGGGGAAACGCTGCCAGAGTCGAATCCAAAACTCTGAGTGCAAACTCAGGAACTCTGCTCTGATTTCACTTGGAATGTCTTGTGATATTTGTGACCCCGTGATACTCGAGACACTCGTGATACTGAACAGTCGCCGGAGCTACACTCTCTTATACATATAGCCAGCGTTCGGATGGGATAGGAAATACCTTATCGAAGAGTTAGTTTCATCTGTTGCTTAGCAAATGCTAGCACAGAACACCTTGTAGAAGTGTTTGGTTTCATCCGCTGTTATGCAACGGAACCTCTTATCGTCTCATCTCCGGGGAAACGCTTTTGTTGTTTCGGCAATTCCTATGAAAATGTTATTGCGTTTCAATGAAAGTATACTTTCGGGATTCACGCGTGGACGGGTACAGCTAGTAGGTATATAAAACTATAATCTTCAACTGAGCTGTACCGGAATGCAAGGCGATGGTAATAGCGTGATTGCTGAGCACGCAGTCGTGTTTGTTCTGCTGATCTGCTGTTTCTCGTTGACGTATTTCAGCCACTCTCAGCCTGCCGCGTTCATTCTCTTGAGAACGAAGCAGATCTGTGGCTGCTGAACGCGATCGCCTGCTCGCAACCGTGCTTCCTCAAGTCTGGCTGCACGTCGCTCTGATGCTTCCTCGGCAAGTATTTGAGTCATTCTTTGTCTCATTTGCTCGTTCGCTGATGCCCGTTCTTCCCCAGTTTGATATTGCAATTACTCGACGCCTTGCTTCCGCTCCGCGAGTACAACGACCTAAGTTTGATCTTCCACGAGGCATTATTTGGATGAAGTAAAGCAGATCGATTACACTGAAGAAGAAGAAAGAAAGTTATAACAAAAATATATAAAATTGCAAAACATTAAAAAAGGAAAGGACACGAACTGGAAAACAAAGAAACAAAAAAAATACTAACGAAATATTTCAATTCAAATACAGATCAATCGACACAGCTCAATTCCACCGCCAACTTCACTGAAAAATTAGGAGAACAGTTAAGAAAACGGAGTGAAAAACAATGAAAAATAAAACTGGATTATTTATACCTCGGCGGATGCTATACAATGAGCCTTCTGTTGTCTATCACAGGGGGAAACGCTTCCAGAGCCGAATCCAAAACTCTGAGTGCAAACTCAGGATCTCTGCTGTGATTTCACTCGGAATCTTTTATGATACTTGTGACCTCGTGATACTCGAGATACTCGTGATGCTGAACAGTCGCCAGAGCTACACTCTCTTATACATATACCCAGCGGTCGGACGGGATAGGGAATACCTTCTGTTGCTTAGGAAATGCTAGCACAGAACATCTTGTAGAAGTGATTGGTTTCATCCGTTGTTATGCAACGGAACCTCTTTTCTTATCATCTCCGGGGAAACGCGTTTGTTGTTTCGGAAATTTCTATGCAACGGCCCACCGTTATTACGTTTCCATGGAAGTATACTTGCCTGTTTCATCCGTTGTTACGCAACGGAACCTCTTATCCTACGCAACGGTTTGTTCTAACGTTACTATGGAAGTGACTCCTAGATCCCGAACATGTGACATGTTTTTACCTGTTTTTACCTGTCACAAGTGTGACATCTATATATAG
>NW_019722607.1:0-1134 GCF_002891405.2 Cryptotermes secundus | reverse complement strand
TGTTTACGGTAGTGATTGTTTGAATTGCTCGAATATTTTTCGACAGTATGCTGTATTTCGTGACAGTACGGATAACATTGAAGACGCTCCACGTGCATCAAAGCCGAGAACAAGTAGCACTGAAGAAAATGTGGAAAAAGTGACTGAAATCCTTGCATGAGTCAGATATGTTTCTGCAAGACTCATCGAGGAGCTTACGGGAATACCAAAAATGTACTGTGCATCAAATTTTGACCGAGGATTTGGGAAAACAGAAGGGCTAGGCGCGGTTTATACCGCAGGCGCTGTCAGGCGATGAAAATCATGCCAGAGTGGAACACTGCAAAGACATTACTGTCGGCCCAAAGTGACAAAATTTACAAAATCAATTGTTAAACCGGGTTTACACGGGTCAAGTAAACGGTCATGTAGAGCGGTAAAGTTAATTAGAATATTTTTCTTGCATAGGGTAAACAGTTCAGGCCAAGTCAAGTACCGACTTGCGTCAAGTAGCGAGGCAAGTCAAGTAGTTCTGCAGGCTGGACAAGTAACTTGTCTTTACTGCTACCCCAACCACGAATTTTACCACTTGATCGCCTACTTGACCGCTGACTTTACCAGTGTAAACAAGAGATGATGCAAGTGAGCAGGCCGGCAGGGCTAATATTACCAGCTTTCTCATTTCAGGCATTTGATTCGTATACACTTTCTGTATTTCCTCCATGGTTTTGTGTAGTTTGTGAATGATGAAGTGGTCAGAAGAAAAACCTTTCGGTTTGTTGAGCTCTACCGTGAAAAAGAGTGCTCGTGGAAGAAGAGTAGTGCCAAGTACCGCAATAAAAAAATGAGAAAAGCTGCCGAAGAGGACGTGGTTACAAAGATGGGAAAGCAAGGTTTTGGTGTTACAGAATTGAAACAATAAATAAAGATAATCAGAACAACTTACAATCAGGAAGCTTTGAAGATTAAAAAAACTAAAAAATCAGGAGGTAAACCGGAAGATATATACGTTCCATCCATCAAATGGTTCGGCCTAATGGAGCAAAAATAAAGGATAACCTAACAGTTGATAATGAAAGGGAAAGCGTGGTAAGTCAAAACAAATTAAACTTTTCTTCAAATAAACTTTATTCGTACTCTTGTGGGTAATAAATT
>NW_019722606.1:0-681 GCF_002891405.2 Cryptotermes secundus | reverse complement strand
CTCCGGTAGGGGCTTTAAGCCGTGGGTCCCGTGTCGTAGCTTTACAGCATGCAAAAGAACCTCATATTTCCTAAGGAGGTCACTGAGCCAAATTGCGGACGTTTCCCGCCCAACAGCAGTCTCTAATACCTCTGGTAGATGGGGGAAGCATTATAGATACCTCTCAGCTAGTAGGGCCGGTCTCGCTGACTGGGCGGGACTGATGGTAAGCACTAGTACCGGTAGGATATAGAGACTGGTAGAATATCATAGAGGGAAGCACAATGGACCAATACAGTTCTAAGTACATGGGGAAACCCGCCCTCTCCAATAACTAACTAACTTCCTTTTATTTTATTAGTAACTTCAAAGTATAAATTATAATTCGTTGCAAGGATTAACTTCGAGTATCGCTTGAAATCCACTCTGTTTACCAGTAGTCTAAAGTTTATCTGTATCTGAAATTTAGAACCTAGCCGGAACTCAGGGCGCGATTGTCTTCGATGAGTGACACTTACAGAGTGTTCAGCCAAAATTTCTCCCGATAAGCATCTGCCCTGATTTTATAGAATTCTGAGCTAAGGTCTTCCCCTTCAGGTTCTGATTGCATGGACTAAGCGTGCTTGGAGGCTTCTCCCGTTGGAAGGAAAACTAAGGGGCTGGGGCCTTAGAAGAGAGAAACTCAGCCACCACTTACACTTC
>NW_019722605.1:0-425 GCF_002891405.2 Cryptotermes secundus | reverse complement strand
GGGCGAGACCTGTGCAGGCTACTCGGGACATCAAGGGAAAACGGCATGTTGCGAGACGTCATATTGTGAACTTTCCTATTCCCGATTACGGTGACGTTAAGCCCAAAGTTGACTGTTGGAGGAAGGACTTGAGAACTGGAGACGAATGCAGTGAGGTGAGTTGTACGGTGATTCAGATGTAAGGGAGAAATCTGCCTGGTGTCGGCTACATCTATTTGCTTCAGGCTTGATTTATGTTTGTTTCGTGGGGCCGCGCCATAGCTCAAGCGGTTAGTCGCTGGCTTTCCACCGCGGCGGCCCGGGTTCGATCCCGGGTCTGGTCAAGTGGAATTTGTGGTGGACAAAGTGGTTCTGGGGCAGGTATTTTCGGAGGACTTCGGTTCCCCTGCCAATCTTCATTCCACCATTCATTCATCTGGGGCTGG
>NW_019722604.1:0-862 GCF_002891405.2 Cryptotermes secundus | reverse complement strand
CAGCTACCAGGAGCATATTTTGCACGTAGTTTTCTTGAGGGTGGGATTTGATTCGGCTGGTCAAGGATGACATAGAACAATTTATTGTCACGTGTTGCCTATGTATCGAAACCAATTACTACATGCCGGTCTTGGATCTAGCGAATTTATTGCACGCTTTTATCCACACTTACACAATTCACAATTTCAGTGTCCCAGTTACTTCTTCTGCTATAGTCACTTCCAGACTTCAAGTGACTTGTCCCCGAGTCCAAGTGACATTGCAACTGACCGTCAGTCAGTCAGTCAGAAAGTCTTGGTTCCGAAACTCATCTGAAACTCATGACCAGGTATTTATTACTGTTTGACAGTTACAGCCTTGTTTCTGTGGGGCACCCTCTCTAACAAGAGGATGGGTCTGTCTCTTGTATATGCTGCTGGCCCTTGCCAATACAGTCTTTCTCAGGATCGATTCCCTTGGTACTCGCGACCATAGTTTATTGTCTTAGATCTGAGACTTCCCTTTTTTCGTCACCTCTTATGACTCGCATGGTCAGAGTGGAGGTATTCGTCCCTGTCTCCATACGGTTGTGTCTGCCCTGACATGTCTGGTGCATTGAACGTCCTTACATAGGCCTCTCGCGAACCACATAGAAAACAGTCTATATTGTTGGACGTGTTTACCGACCGATGGCACACCAACGGTCGCGGAACGGAATTCACAGAGAACACCGCAGTTCCATTGATGCCTTGCGTGTATTCGGTTGCGAGGTGTTTCGCCATCCATTACCTAACAACACTGTGTCCATCCACGTTACATTGCACCCTTCCACAGGTCGTTCGTCCCGAACAGCCTAAAGGTTTCATCTCCGAGGATTTCTGC
>NW_019722603.1:0-394 GCF_002891405.2 Cryptotermes secundus | reverse complement strand
TGTAGCGTGGAATTGCAGGGCGACTGGTGAATAATGAATTGGAAAGGAATTTAAAGGAAGTGGTTGTGGACTCCAGCACCGTGTAGTCTGATAGGAAGTTACCAAATTTACGGAGCAACTTCGTAATACTCTGTACATGGAGGCAGCAGGTTCCTCCAGAGGTTGGTACAAAACTACACGGTATCACATCCCAGAATAACGTATGGTTGATATTCATTGCTGTGTGAACCTCAAATTTAACCTTCATGAAAACCAAGCATTTATTTTTTTCTCCTTGGGCGCTACAGCCCCAATTTGGGCCTTCGCCTACCGCCATGAAATTTTCCGTTTCACTACGGTTTACTGAATATTAGACATTCAGTAGAACTCCTTGGGTGAGTGATCAGCTCGTCGC
>NW_019722602.1:0-649 GCF_002891405.2 Cryptotermes secundus | reverse complement strand
TCATTATTATTTCTGTAAGTTAGATAAAGTTTCCTTTTATTTGCATATGAAATTCTAATAGCAGTAGTTAGCCATGGTTTTTGTTTATAAGAGTACTGGGATTTTTTCACAGGAAAACATGAATAGAAGATTCTTAGAAATGTGTTGAGAAAATTATTAAAAATTACATTGACATTAGTTTCAAGAAAAACATCTTCCAAATTTTCATAACTTAACAGACATGTAAATTGACTTATCGAGTAGTTGTTAATGTTTCTTGTATAGGTGGATATATGTTTAGGGACAGGAATGGAGATATTATTTAAGGTAATAGCCTGAGCATCATGGTCTGATAGACCATTAATAACAGGGTCCGATGAGTATTGATGTAGATATTATCTATTAAGGTGCAAGAGTTATTAGAGATTCTGGTAGGAAAGTTAATCGTACTGAAGAGATTAAAAGAGACTAAAAGAGAATCTAAGACATCTTTCCTAGAACTGTCATTAAGATAGTTTATATTGAGATCACCACTTAAAAATAATTCACTTGATGTTTTGTGTACTTTGTTCAGAATTAATTCCAACTGATTTAAAAAGTATGAGAAGTTGCTGGTAGGAGATCTATAAATACTGTGACATGTTGCGCTAAGGAGAACCACCCCCCACCA
>NW_019722601.1:0-1126 GCF_002891405.2 Cryptotermes secundus | reverse complement strand
AACTTTCATTCAAAAGAAATATCTGGTCATGAGCCCCAGCTGGGTTTCGACACAAGACAGACAGACTAGCTGACCGTCAGTTGTAACATGACCTTGCCTTGCCGAGTCATTCAGTTCATCACTCGACTTCAGTCTACGAACAAGCAACACTAGCCAGCAGGCTTCGTCGCCAGCGCTCGGTCTTCGGAGGCATCGGCAGGCTGCGCCAAGTACGACTGCCTCAGTCCTCCGGCGCTCTCACATCCGACTCACTGGGGCACCGCGCCTGGACTCGCCGGTGGTCGTGTTACTGTCCGACCCACTGGACATCTGGCGTAGCTACTGCCTCATTACTCCTACGACCGCGCTCAACGACTAGCCTTTCACCAGCAGACGCCGCGCTGCGATCAAGCTACCTCCAACTCACGACGCGGCGAGGCAACCAAGCAACCTCCAGCCACGACCGCACTGCGGCCAGGCCACTCACCGCAACTAACCTCTCTCCCTACCGGCGCGCGCCGCTTTACCTCACCGGTCAAGCATCTCATCAACCACGGTCCTTTTCAGGAACAACAAACTGTTCCGAAGAAGTGGGTTGTCATCGGAGTAATGACAAAACTACACATTAAGAGCCCCACAACACCTTCAAAATAGTAACCATTCCCAGCTTGCTCGCGGGGATGTGTGGTTTACCGTTTCTCTCGGCATCCTGGCCTCTGTTAAGTGCCAGGTTTAGCAGAAATGTCTCCCAGTTAGTGCGATTTTAGAAAGTGAAGTGTGATTATGGAGTGTTAGTGTAGAATTGTCTTTCAATTAAAATTGTGTTTGAAGTTATTGTAAGTGATACAGCGTGTCAAATAGTAAACTGAGAAAAGCTGATAGTGAAAATAGGGCGTACAAATCTGAGTGGGAACATAACTATTTTTTGTATTAAATTGTTGCGGACCAATTTTGAGATTAGAAATTTAAGGCATTGCCTTAAAGTTTCGAGACTTGCGAAAAGTGTTTTACAGCCATTACATTAGTATGTCAACACCTGGACAGGCAACTAGGTTAAGAATGTTGATGATCAGCATTTATGTGTAATCGCACTAGGAAGAAGCTTGCCTCACTCGGTCACTGGAGATAGTAATATTATTATTTACGC
>NW_019722600.1:5422-6482 GCF_002891405.2 Cryptotermes secundus | reverse complement strand
GTGTGGTATATTTACTCAGAGCAAAAACTGCGGAGCACTCAGTGCTAAGATGTTTTGAGCAATGAACAAAATCAGTTGAAAGTTCAGTTCTACGCTGGAGGCTGTAAAGCCGAAGAATCTCCGTTGTTAGAAGCCGTTGCCACGGATCGGCTGGTGAAGATAGCAGGCGATGTAATGACTTGTACTCACCTGTATGATTTCATAACGGTATTAATTATTTGTTCCACACACACATATTCGTCTCTTTCTTTCAATAAGTGATTATTTCGTTATCAGAGAACATATGGGGGAAAAGTAGAAAAGAAGCATTTTCTTTAATTTTCATGTACTCTTATAGGTTTAGCTCCGAAAGACCAGAAAATGCATCTCTCTTTCATGCAGTAGCATTCTGTTGCAGTTGTATTCTAATCGTAATCATATCCGTTCATCTTTAATAATGGTTCGCCACCCGCGAGACGGTCCCCCTACAAGGGAGGCTAAAGGAAGCAAGATATTCTAAGAATTAATCCCCTTCTTTCAAAGTCAAAGTCATGTTACAACTGACGGTCAGTCAGCCTGTCTGTCTTCTGGGGCTCATGACCAGATGTTTTGTTCTTTGTGAAAGTTGCTGTCCTGTCCATTTTGAGCGCCCTCTCTGACGAGAGGTCGGGTCTGTCATTTGTCACTCAGTCTGTTTTACGAAGTCCACCGTCTGTATTTACATAATTTACAAATCCACATTTGTACCTTCTATGTACAATATATACAAGGCCTCTGTCAACCCAGGCATTGTACAGCAGACTATGCCCTATTTCTAGCAGAATTCGCTACCACGGCAGTCTAGTCACTTGAACGGTCGTATGCCTGACCGCCGCCAAGTTTAAGCCTCTTATACTTCCTGTGGCTGGCTTCGCCTTGTCCGATGTTGCGAACATTCTCATTATCATGATTTTGTATGACTTCTGCTTGTTGCCTGCATAATTTTGTTATGTAATCATATACGTATGGAATTTTGAATGCCATGTGCAATTCGCGGACCGGTGTGCGCCTTGGGAAATTGCTAATGGTGCGGAGAACCTTG
>NW_019722600.1:0-2485 GCF_002891405.2 Cryptotermes secundus | reverse complement strand
TTTGGGGGAGGTGACGGATGACAGCTTTGATGGGTTTTTCGGGTTTTGGAAAGTAGGAATGTCTTCAAGAAATTTCTTTATGGCTGAAAAGTCCGCCATGTCCTTTGTGAGAATTCTGGTCCCACTTCTTGTGTTACGGAACTCAAAACTGCCATTAGTAATGCCTTTGATATTCCTCTGCAACTGTATCAGGTTAGTTGCAGAGGTTAGGACAATGGGAGGAGGCCTACCTAACCTGCTGCAAGATGGTTGCTCTTCTTTGTCGGATGTCTCCTCCGCGACGTCCATTTCTGTTGTCCTGTGGGGCGCAAAAAAGTTTTTTGTTGGCATTTCAACCCGGGATTTTATCCTGGGGTCCCTTGGGCTAGGTGACGGCTTTGGCTTTTTAGTCTGCTCCTCTGAGGGGTTTCGTTTACGTCGTCTTTGTTCTCGAAATTCCTCAGCTGATTCTTCCTTCTGCTCCAGCAGGAGAGACTCTCGCAACTCCCTGTGGATGGAAGCGTACAGGCGCAGCATGGCTGTAAATAGAGCCTTACCGTCGAGATGCTTACATAGCACTGTTCTTACAGACTCGGATTTTGTTATGATTTTGATCCATGCTCCGCCGTTTCCATTTATGGAGGGCGATGTCTGGATAAGCTGCTCTATTGTTTGCAAGCCTTTGCCTATCAGTTAGATTTCCTTCTGTCAGTCAGGGTTATTAGTTTTTAAATTTTTGTGGTTCCTCTCAAAGGAAGCCACGATTGATGTCCACCGCGTTTCGCACAAGGTCGGTTCCGTCATTTCGTCTGCTTGATAGTTCGTTACAGACGGGACGGCCCCACCTCCGATGTACTAGACACACCACTCACTGTGTAGTTCTTGCGCACTATTCTAACTATTACAGATAGTAAGCTGCAGATGAACAGACTCCAACTCTATGATCACTCGAGACAGCTCGAAGAAACTCCTTCGGTAAGTGAGTGATGTGAGTGATCACAACTCCTCTCCAGCAGCAATGAACCACGTAATCGTTCGACACCAATACCGTCTCCTCAGTCCAATCAAACAGACAATCCCGAATCGAAAACTCCAGATCGAAAATAGCACCACTCCTTAATCAATAATCTTTTCTCTCTGGTCTATCCTCTTGATCTGAATCCACAAACACACCTCAACTCTCAGAGTATTGAGTCAACTCCTGATCTGAATCCCTGAATCCCCCCCTCCTTTCGTTTCATTACATGTTGAACATTATACACGCACGGACCGTATGGAAAATACCGCTCGCTTCAGTTTCTATATTACTTGAAGAGACCACTGGGAAGACCAAGGCGTGGGTGGGTGAACAATATTAAAATGGATCTTAGATATGATGGGATGGTATGGATTGGATTGATTTGGCTCAGGATAGGGACCAGTGGATGGCTCTTGCGAACACGGTAATGAACCTTCGGGTTCCATAAAATGTTGGGAAATTCTTCAGTAAATGCAGAATTGGCGGCTTCTCAAGAAGGCCTTAGCTCCATTAGTAAGTAAGGCTAAAGGCTGCGCCATAGCTCAAGCGGTTAGTCGCTGGCTTCACACCGCGTCGGCCCAGGTTCGATCCCGGGTCTAGTCAAGTGGGATTTGTGGTGGACAAAGTGGCGCAGGTGAAGGTTTTCTCCTAGTACTTCGGTTTCCCCTGCCAGTCTTCATTCCACCAATTGCTCCACAATCACCCTCACCTATCATCTTGTCCTGGTACAATATGCCAGAAGTGGCCGCAGTACAAGGGACTTAGTCCCAGCCTACTAGCATTAAAAAAAAGTAAGGCTAAAGGTGAGGGGGAGAATGAGGATTTGGTGTTGAATTAAAGGGGGAAGGGAGTAATGTCAAAAAGTTTGGAAACTACTACTAATGGCACAGAGCAAAGAAATCCCCCTACTTTTAGTTTCTGTCAAACACTAGTCATCTTGAGGGGACTGGAGGGTCAATATGACTGTTTCTGGACCACGAAACGTATCACCCCTCGATCCTTGACTCTGATTTCGTCTCAGTGTGAGGCGCGAGAGCAGCAAGCAATGACTGAGAAGAGAAATGTGCTGAAATGCAGCGTTAAGCTCTGCTGAAAAGAAAAAACAAATCTAGTGACATGCACAGTAAATACAGTGGTGCCACATAATAGATCTGCGACAATTTCTGCTTTATCCAGTAACTACTGGCCGTTGTTGTGCCGCAGGGGGTCGTGGCCTAACCTCCCTCTTGGGGCACCAGTAGGTATCTCTCTCCAACCCCGGGACTCACAAGGGAAGGTAGTGCATGGTTCACATTCATGCCAATTCACAATAATACATCACTAAAGCAAAAAGATATATATTATAAATAGGTTAATTATGACCAAAAGCAAATACAATGGTGCCTTGCGGCTCTAGCGTGTTCTCTCCTTCCTTGTCCTTGTCTGCACAACACAAGTAGCACTATAAATGATACAAGCTCCGTCCTAAGTGCAAACAATATATATTTA
>NW_019722599.1:0-878 GCF_002891405.2 Cryptotermes secundus | reverse complement strand
TCTGGCTAAATTCCCATTGGTTGGAATAGAATAAAATATGCGTGTTCTTACGGCTGGGACTTGTCATAAATAGAAACTTTTGTGATTATTGACTGTAAACGTCTGACCCATCGCTTAAATGGGATGGGTTCTCACATTATTCTACAAGTTTATATATGTATTACCGGATGTGAGAATACAGCCTGTATCCGTCATAACTGTATTTGTAGTTTGCCGAGTATGCTATTTCAACACCAAATTTATTTCTGTCCAGTGAAGTAGGAGGGAGTAGGAAATGTGTACCTCATTTTCTGCCAAGATATTGTGTTTTCATTTTCAATAAAATAACTAAGAATTCAGACGCGACATCAACAATAGAAAACCTTAAAATTTTGTTGTAAACAACTGTTCTGTTGGAGACAGGCCACCTCCGCATTGGGATGGGATGGGATGCAAGGCAAGAGAAGGAAAAACTGTTTCAGACATTGTATACCGTATTTACGCATGTATAGGCCGCACATTTTTTGCCAAAAATTCAAGAGGAAAACTGGGGTGCGGCTTATATTCGAAATCACACTTCATTTAAAAAAATTATATTCATAATTAGTAATACAGAATGTTCAAAGATCGAGGAAACCGGGGCAGCAGCGTAGAGCGGATGGAACGTTTCTCCGAGACTACTGTGCCCCTTCCCGCTAGCGAGAGTGCAGTCGTGTCGCTGATACCCTTACATCAGTTTCTGTACATGCACACATTTATAAGAATACTGTAAAAAGATAACACAAACTTACCGTGCTTTATAACAGGTGCTGAAAGTGACACCCTTCTGCTTGCAAACAAGCTTCGAATCGCACGAATAAATTATGCGACACTTTCTGAAGTTGGTCCACGGTAATTGA
>NW_019722598.1:359-466 GCF_002891405.2 Cryptotermes secundus | reverse complement strand
TTAGTTAGTTATTTAGAGAGGGTGAGTTTCCCCATGCACCGCGACTAGTGTTATATTGTACGTCCCCTTGTGATATTATACCAGTCTCTATACCCTACCGATACTGG
>NW_019722598.1:0-206 GCF_002891405.2 Cryptotermes secundus | reverse complement strand
TTGCCGTAACTTTACGCCACGGGACTCCCGGAGGACTTGTTCCCTGAATTTTTCGCCCTTAAAAATTCGACGACCTCCGCCGGGTATTTGAACCCGCGTACCACGAGTCATGAGGTGGGAACGTTACCTCTAGACTACGGACGTCGTTAAGTGTTGCTGTAAGGAAGTCCAGTCGCTATTTCTTGTAGTTAGTTTAGGAGGAAGTG
>NW_019722597.1:0-492 GCF_002891405.2 Cryptotermes secundus | reverse complement strand
ACGCATCAAGGGCTGTTACGTCGACAGGAGGAACCTCCGAAGAAATACTTGATCAAGGACTGGACATTGTGGAGGGATCGACCCCTTACAATAAGAAAAAGAAGCAGAGCACAGAAGAGGAGCTGGTAGATTAAAAGAACCGGCCTCCCCATAGAGAGTGAATGTGCCATGGGAGAAAGCGATGGATGAATGTGATCTTTGGGCAAGTTAAAAGTTAACCGCTCGAGAAGAGCTTTGTCTTAAGAGGGGAGCGGAGGTAACGGAAGAATAGTTGCTGCAAGAAGAGTAGCCGAAAAAACAGGAGACGCAGAAAGTCATCCTTTGAAGAATAGGAACTGGGGTGCACCGTTAGGCTATTCGGGACAAACAGCCTTAAGGAGGGAGCAGTGTGACGTGTTGCGCTATGCAGCACACCCCTCCCCCCGCCAGCGGTGATGTAACACCATTAGAGCGCTCTCGTTGCTAGGGTTGCAGGCGAGTCAACACTCTGTG
>NW_019722596.1:0-377 GCF_002891405.2 Cryptotermes secundus | reverse complement strand
TGATGAGTCGACAGACATTACAGATACTGCTCAATTGCTGCTGTTCATTCGAGGAGTCAATGTTGACTTTGAAGTGACTGAAGAATTAGCTTCTATGAATAGTCTGCGTGGAACAACTACAGGCGAAGACATTTTCAAGGACGTTGAGGAAATGTTAACGAAGTACAATCTGAAGTGGAATCAGCTAAAATGTGTGACAACTGATGGTGGTAAAAATATGTCTGGAATAGGTAAAGGCTTAGTTGGAAGCATTTACACAGCTTGTGAAAATGCAAGGTGTACAAGGCCTATGGTTATTCATTGTATCATTCACCAGCGTGTACTTTGTGGCGAATATCTTAATCTGTCGTGTGTTTTAGAACCAGTCGTGTCAACGG
>NW_019722595.1:309-1041 GCF_002891405.2 Cryptotermes secundus | reverse complement strand
TTGCTATCTTCCCTGCTTTGCGTTTCTAGATTGCCCGCTTTGCGTTTTTAGCTTTCTAGCTTTGCATTTCTTCCTTGCCAGCTTTGCTTTCCTAGCTTGCTAGCATTCCGTTGATGCTTGCTTGATATGCGTTGCTAGCTTGCTAGCTATTATTTGCTATCTTGCTAGCTTTGCGATGCTAGATTGCGAGCTTTGCGTTGCTAGCTTGCCATATTTGTGTTTCTAGCTTGCCAGTTTTTCGTTGCCAGCTTGCTAGATTTGCGTGGCCAAATTTCTACCTTGCTAGGTTTGCGTTGTAAGCTTGCAAGATTTGCGTTGATAGCTTGCTAGCTTTGCGTTTCTTGCTTTCTTGCTTGCTTTGCTAGCTTCATAGATTTCTAGTTTTGCGTTGCTATCATTCTAGCTTTGCGTTGTCAGCTTGCTAGATTTGCGTTTCTTGCTTGCTAGCATTTGTTTCTAGCTTGCTAGCTTTGCGTTGTTAAATTGGTAGCTTTGCATTCCTAGCTTGTTAGCTTTACGTAGCTAGCTTGCTCGCTTTGCGTTGCTAGCTTGCTAAATTTAGTTGAAAGCTTGGTAGCTTTGCGTTGCTAGCTTGCCAGCTTTGCGTTGTTAGCTTGCTAGATTGCAAAGATTTGTGATGCTAGCTTTCTAGCTTTTTGTTTCTAGACTTATAGATTGCTAGATTTATGTTGCTAGCATACTAGCTTTGCGTTGCTATCTTACTAAAATTCC
>NW_019722595.1:0-207 GCF_002891405.2 Cryptotermes secundus | reverse complement strand
CCTAGCTTGCAAGATTGCTAGATTTGCGTTGCTAGCTTTCTAGCTTTGCGTTCCTAGCTTGCTAGATTTGAGTTGCTAGCTTGCTAGTTTTCCGTTGCTAGCTTTCTAGCTTGCTAGTTATAAAGCTAGCAAGCTAGCAACGCAAAGATTGCAAGCAAGCAACTCATAGCTAGCAACGCTAAGCCAGCAAGCTAGCAACGGCTCTTT
>NW_019722594.1:0-360 GCF_002891405.2 Cryptotermes secundus | reverse complement strand
CAATCTTACTAGTTTTGCGTTGCTACCTTGCTAGCTTGGCGTTGCAACTTGCTAGCTCTGCTTTGCTAGCTTGCTAAATTGCTAGGTTTGTGTTGCTAGCTTGCTAGCTTTGCGTTCTTATCTTGCTAGCTTTGCGTTGCTAGCTTGCAAGCTTTGAATTTCTTGCTTGCCAGTTGTGGGGTTCTAGCTTGCCACAGTGCGTCACTAGCTTGCCAGCTTTGCGTTGTTGTCTTGCTGAATTTGGGTGGGAATCTTACTAGTTTTGCGTTGCTACCATGCTAGCTTGGCGTTGCTAGCTTGTTAGCTTTGCTTTGCAGCTTGCTAAATTGCTAGGTTTGCGTTGCTTGCTTGCTAGCTTTG
>NW_019722593.1:588-1110 GCF_002891405.2 Cryptotermes secundus | reverse complement strand
TCTCTTACATTATAACATCAATGTGGCAATTATACACTTGTTCAACAAAAATCTTTAATATTTGATATGGCTTCTCCACATCTGTTCACTTTGTCTGCTCATCACTTAGTCTCGGTTCATCACGGAACACTGTAGTCTCGGATCGAACTCGGTTCTCTGGCCTGCTGATCCCCTTCAGCTGCCATCTCGCCGTTGGTCTCTCTCTCTTGGCTCGTCCTTTCTGAGGTTGCGCTGCCCCCCTCCCTGGGGTAGCTCGCTCGGAAGGCGAAGATGACCAGTCTGTNCAGACAGAATGGTAGGCTGCCATCTCTGGAATCGGCCACGGCTCCTCTCCAACTCGTTTCCTCGTCCGGGCCTGGTCTCAGCTGCTGTTGTAGCTGGGACATCATTGTGGGGGCGGTGATGAAAATGATTCCGTCCCCTGGATCATCTCGTAGTGCCTGTTGATGTTCCATACGTGACCTCCATTGAGAGTAAGGGGTCAGGAACTGCGGCGCGGCCCCTTCTCTGGGCTGTTCCCAT
>NW_019722593.1:0-530 GCF_002891405.2 Cryptotermes secundus | reverse complement strand
TGCGGATGACTCTCGGGCGTCCTTGCCCGGAATGCTCATGGGCCTCTGGATTTCTCACACATCTGCTTCTGCTCCTGTAGGCTTCACTACTACATATAGCCATGCATTCCAAAAAAGAAAGGGTGGGTCCTAATTACCTGGTTACCCTCCCATAACATTTCTCAAGTGTACAGGAAGTAATCCTGACCGCTACAAAACAAAATGAAACTGCTTGAACAGTTGCGTCCCCTTTTTGCTATGGGCGTTACCCTTATGGAATTCTTACCGTCCCTTCTTTACAGTCTTCAATACACCCTGTAAGTTTGCCTAAACTGGGCTCAACGTGGGTAAGGGTTCTGGGTCGTAAACCATATAATCAGGCGAATTGCTTCGCCCGTAGCCAATTAGCAACCTCCGGGATGCATCACAGTGCCTACTTCCCGGTTTCGGGCCCTTGTTACGTCTGGCCCTCCAAAAAAATCAATTGTCGCGCAAAAATTCGCAATTAACTTGTGCTTTGGTAACAAACGTGCAGCCATATCTTGCGATGT
>NW_019722592.1:0-748 GCF_002891405.2 Cryptotermes secundus | reverse complement strand
AAGCTTATTGTATCATTTCTTTCACAATGAAAATTCAGTGTTTCGATGGAAGGCGAAATATCTACGCCAAGGGAAATGCGAGCAGGGGTGCCACAAGGTTCGGTCCTGTCCCCTACTCTTTTCAATATGCACATACATAAATGATGCCCCCTAAACACATGGCGTTCAACTTGCCCTCTTTGCAGATGACACCTGTCTGTATGCGACAGATCACAAGGAGGGTTTTGTTGTTAGAAAAATCCAGTGCGGTCTCAGGTCAATGGAGACCTGATGTGAGCGCTCGAATATCAAAATTAATGGAGATAAGACTCAGGGGATCTACTTCTCTCGCAGTCGTCGTCCACCTATGTCTCATCTTACATTGAATGGAAGATACATATTCCATTTGTAAATTGTGTAAAATATCTCGGAATAATCTCATTAGATCTGTAATGACTTATGCTAGTCCCACCTTGGAGATTCTCCACACCGCTGGTAATTTTCCAATGCATACACCGGTTCACAATTTACACATGGCTTTCAAAATTCCATACATATATGATTGTATAACAAAATTATGCAGGCAAGCGGAAGTCATACAAAATCACGATAACGAAAATGTTCGCCATATTGTACAAGACGAAACGCGACACAGAAAGTATAAGAGGCTTAAACTTGGCGGCAGTCAAGCATACGACCGTTCAAGTGAGTAGACTGCCGTTGCAGCGAAAGCTATTAGAAATAGGGCATAATCTGCTGTACTGAGCCT
>NW_019722591.1:0-959 GCF_002891405.2 Cryptotermes secundus | reverse complement strand
TATATATATGCAAGTAAAGTAGGCATCAGCGCTATTTTAAGTCAGAGAAATGAATTAGGAGAAAATTGAATTATTTCAGCTGCATCAAGAGTTTTGACTGAGCTAGAAAGAAGATATTCAGTATGTGAGCAGGAACTGTTGGCAGTTGTGTATGCTGTTAAGAAATTTTGAATTTATATTGTGTGTCATCCGGTAACAGTTTATTCTGATAACAAGGCGCTATCCTTTTTGAGAAAATGCAATTTAACCTCTGATCATGTTACCAGATGGATTATGCAATTGCAAGAATATAATCTGCAAATAAAGCACATTAGTGGAACTCAGAATTTCTTTGCAGACATATTAAGTAGGAATCCTGGAGCTTCGTAAGTTGCAGAACGGCAAACAGGATGTATTAGTAGCCAAAATCGATGTGGGAATCAACAGAGATGTAATAAAACAGTTAAGATAACTACCCAAATTGCAGCGGGAGGACCCTAGTTTGCAGCAGATCAGGGACAAAATCCAAACAAAAACAGCCAAAAATAATGAAATTTACTCACTTCAACAAGGAATAATATGTGCCAAGGACCAAAATAATCACTAGGGCCCGGATTTCTATGACATGTCATATTTTTTCCTAGGGTTTATTCCTATTTTTAAATGTAATTATGCATGTTTACAGTCATTCTTATTGAAATTATGTCGTTTTTATTGTGCATGTAAGTGCATATTTTAGAGTTTTATTGGTTTTACAGCATATTTTGGCATAATTTTGAAATAAGGTCATATTTTTATCATTTTAGAAACAATTCTTTGATATAATGTAAAATTTCAGCTCCATAATGTTTAGTATTACAAAATAAATTTCAGGCTGGACTGTTGCTTCAAAGTGGAATAGAGTTCAAGTACATGAATTTCGTATTAAAAACCAAATTTTTGACTGGACTGTACTTGCAGTTACAAAGGCGAAAATTTGT
>NW_019722590.1:0-3545 GCF_002891405.2 Cryptotermes secundus | reverse complement strand
ACTTTCATTTCGCAACCACATCAAATCAAAATTCATACTTACCAAATTACATATAATGTAATACCACCATAACCGCATATAATTGTGGGTATTCAAATTGGTTTTTTTAGGCTCTCTGATTGGTCGAGATCTGTATGAAGTTTCATCCATCATTCATAGAGGCAGTAGTTACCGGGTTTCCCTTTCCCCTATCTCAGTTGCAACCCACTGCTCTATACGCTCTCGCACTCTCAAATATCTAATTATAGGCCTGTTTCTTTATTGACAAGTTTTTCTAAATTATTTGAAATATTAATCTTCAATAGACAACAACATTTGACAAACAATAATATTATTGTGGATGGGCAATTTGGATTCAGAAATGGTATATCTACACAAAATGCTATCTTCAAACTAACAGACGCTATTTATAAGGCATGGAATAACAAAGAACTAGTGGTAGGTGTATTTTATGACCTTACAAGGACTTTTGATTGTGTCAAGCACAACCTACTAATCCAAAAGTTAGAACATTATGGTTTTAAAGGATGTATCTTGAAATGGCTCAAATCATATTTACATAATAGGAAACAGAGAACTGCATTACGTACTCATGACTCAACCACCTTTCTTTCTAGATGGGGAACCTGCAGACATGGTGTTCCCCAGGGTTCTGTTTTGGGACCATTACTATTTAATGTTTATATTAACAACCTGCCAAGTACTCTAGATGGTTTGGCTCATACCATTCTTTATGCGGATGATACCACCATTATTGTTTCCTCAAAAGACATCACCACATTGAATCATAAAATAAATAAAATAATGAATCATAACTATGACTGGTTTCAAAATAATTAATTAGTCCTTAATCTAAAGAAGATGCATGTAATTAAATTTACTACGCCTATGACCATGGACTATCCATTACATGTGGAATATAACGATCAAGTTCTTAATATTGATGAAAGTGTTAATTTCTTGGGTGTGTGCCTTGACAGTCATCTCAAGTGGAAACAACATTCGGATAATTTAATAAAAAAATTAAGTACTGCAATTTTCATGCTTAGAAAATTGCAGCCTACAGTGAGTGGACAAGTCTTACGTATGGTTTACTTTCCTCATGTGCAGGCTCAACTTAATTACGGTATCATTTTTGGGGCTCTTCTTCATCAATGAAAAGTATATTTACTGTACAAAAAGAGCATTAAGAGTTTTGTTAAGATTAGGGCCAATGAGTTCATGTAGGGAGGCTTTAAGACAACGGGCATACATACTGTCCCGTTTATATATATACATTCCATAGTCTTGTTTGTACTCAAAAATCCTGATATGTATCAGGTGAATAATGGCATACACAAATTAAGTACTAGGTGGCATTGTAATGCCGTGGTGCAGGAAGGCAAGGAGGTAGCCTCCTCTGCCATCACTGTAACGCCGCAAGTAAGGGGCCGTGGAGGTATCCCTCCTTGCCTCCACCGTCACTTGCTCTGTAAGGAGTTAACACCATCATCATGGCTCACCCTTAGCTAGGATTCTCCTGTTTCGGGGGCTCCTTCTCTCATACAAGCTGCCACCATCAATTATCTGTCCTTTCGATCGTGGGCACCACTCCCTGGCATATAGTCATAGCTCTTTCTTGACTACTCCTTCTATAGTTTACAGGTAGCCGCGAGTTACATTATTAATACACTTTATCCTTATATCTCAAGGGGGCGTTGATGTCGAGGCTACCATACCCTGCCTGTGTGGCAGGAGCCTATCCCTGTCTATTCTTAGCACTTCTTAAGCGTTCGGCTGCCGTTTGTGTCAGTTCAACCCTCGCTTTGGTCAGGATCTTCTGGATGGTTCGAGGAAGGGGGTTGTGGAGGGTGAATCACAATCCCCGGTACATCCTACTCTATCTATTCTATCTATTTACATCTATATTTACATTATTTACACTATCACAAAGACTGACCTTCAGTCCGGACTCCATAGAGTCTTTACTACACGTTCTGTTTCTTTAAGTTCTCCCCCTTCAGGGGTGGAGGCCTTGAGCCTCTCTCTCTCTGACTTGACTAATGAGGACATGCAAGTCCCCCTCGTGAACATATATCTTTTTCCTGTACATTTCTGATTACACATGATATATAATTACCCTATTTCTCGTAAAGTCTCACCCTTAACTTAATCTACCCTGGGTTGTACGTATTAAATCCCGCATACTCTATCTATTACTAGAAGCTAACCATACCCTTGACCATACTCTATAAGACACTTATTACCTGACTAATATCCTAGGCTTTTACATGAATCTATTATCCTACCCTAGGAGCTCACTGGGTACACTGGAGTTGCACATTGAAAATAACTCAACAACACAGTTATCACCAATACTATTAAACACAATATTATCAACCAGCATGACTGTTATGCGTAAATAAACTTACGTGAAGTACAAGATGCAGGCCCACTGCCTCCGCTGGTAATACCCATGTCGAAGAGAGCCGTCGGCTGACAACCGAATTTTATGTGTTAGAACATGATCCAAGTCCCCCGAAATTCCCTAATTTATAGTTTTAATTCGCTGATTCGGAATTGACGACAGAGGGTAGGTACTCCTACCCGTGTCCTCAATCCTCATAGTAACATTCTCATTGGTTCTCATGGGTGGTTGTGGGCGGACCCCTTGCGTCTTATTGCTGTGTATGCGGTCTCTTACGATTAATCCAGTGACCGAGTGAGGCAAGCTCTTGCTCGGCGATTACACAGACTTGCTGAGCATCCACATTCTTAACCTAATTGCCAGTCCTGGTGTTTAAAATTTACTGTAATAACTGCAAGTCTCTAACATTTGGGTAATACCATGCCCTCTCCAATCTCAAATTTGGGCCGTAACAGGCATAATAAACTACATGTTTCCTTTGTGAGGNCTAATAACGCAACAAGCAAGCACTGCAGCTATATAAGTGAGCTGCACAGTGGCTGCTAGTCAGTTATAAAGTAACAGTAGCCGAGTTGAAACATAGCAGCCTGCGAGTGTGCAATACTTAAGAAGTCAGCGAGCGGAAGACTTTTCTTGTGCTTTCCAGACATAGTGAGTGCTGTAGTACAGTTATACTCGGAGTGTGTAATTCAGGGAGACTGGTATAGCTCCCGCGTTATTAATACTGGAAGACTCTTGAAGACAGTGTTAAGAGATTGTGTTGTAGGGTTTGTAAACTGTGGAAACCCGTAACGTTGTGATAAGTAATTGTAGCCGTTAGTTGTAGATTGTTAAATAAACCAATTAACAATCTCTACGGCGTATTCTGTAACGAAACACGTTACACTGGTGTCAGAAGTGGGATACGAACTTACACACGCCACATACGAATTGTTGTGCATCGAATATTTTAATGCTACAAAATGGAACAACTATTCGAAATGCTGAAAGAGATGAAAGCCGATAGGAAGGCTGACAAAGAAGAGATGGAGGAAAAGAGGAGGAAAGAGAAGGAAGAGAGGAAGAAAGAGAAAGAAGAAATGTTGGCAAGAATGGCATGAAAACCCATCAAGAAGAGATGAGGGTAAACCAAGCAAAA
>NW_019722589.1:0-491 GCF_002891405.2 Cryptotermes secundus | reverse complement strand
AGCTTGCTAGCTTTCCGTTGCTAGCTTGCTAGCTTGCTAGATATGAATTGTTAGCTAGCTTGCTTTGCGTTGTTGCTTGCTTGCTTTGCGTTGCTAGATTACTAGCTTTGCGTTGCTAGCTTGCTAGCTTAGCTTTGCTAGCTTGCCAGCTTTGCGTTGCTAGCTTGCCAGGTTTGCGTTTCTATCTTGCCAGCTTTGCGTTACTATCTTGCTAGATTTACGTGTCTAGCTTGATAGATATGCTTTGCTACCTTGCTAGCTATGGGCTGCTTGCTTGCTTGCTTGCTTTGCGTTTCTTGCTTGATAGCTTTAGTTGCTAGCTTGCAAGCTTTGCTTCGCTAACTTGCCAGCTTTGCGTTGCTAACTTGCAAGTTTGCGTTGCTACTTTGCCAGCTTTACGTTGCTAGTTTGCTAGATTTGCTTGGCTAGCTTGCTAACTTTGGGTAATTACCTTGCTAGCTTTCCGTTGCTAGCTTGCTAACTTTGCGTTG
>NW_019722588.1:0-749 GCF_002891405.2 Cryptotermes secundus | reverse complement strand
ATCTGCGACGACATACGGTGTCTTTTGTCGTTTAAAGGTTAATTTGTCATTTTTCTTGAAACCATGGACCATATATTGCTATTATATTTTATGATGCTGTCAGTATCTGACTGTGTAGTATGAATGATAGTGTGACATGTTAATGCACTGCCAGGCAACAGCTGGTTAAACACCCTGCCATACATGCACGCAACAGTGGAACAACAGGGTTATGCAACCCGCTTCTAGGCAATGGCTCAGTAAATACACTTCCATGCATGTGCAATGATGTCACACTCCAACAGTGCTTTGTTATCATGTGACTTGTATTTCTCTGTGGTCTGCACTTCAAAACAGTAGAACTGTATTTTCCATGGGGTCTGTGCAGAGTGCTTAAAGAGAAGTGAATTCAGAAGTTAGTTCAGTAGTTGAGAGTATAAAGATGAGAATGGAGCATGTCCTTAGTGAATTGTGAAGATTAGTTGAGTAGAAATTAGGACAGAGGGGTACGAAGCGATTGAAGACAAGAACACTTCAAAGTTTCTGTGTTGTGACAGAGAATCCTAGTGTGTAATGGTGAACTTTAAATTGTGTAAATCGGCAATATCACTGTATTGATTGTAATTAAGAGAGAACTTGTAATCAAAGTGCCAGTAAATCCAATCATCTGAGCTAGAACCCATTACTTTCGTCATGCATAACCCCCTACATATGACAGTAGGAACAGTGAATAATGGATTGGAAAGCATTCAGAATGAAGTGGCCTTGGC
>NW_019722587.1:0-356 GCF_002891405.2 Cryptotermes secundus | reverse complement strand
GATCCATTTTAATATTGTTCGCACACCTACGCCTTTGTCTTCCCATTGGTATCTTTCTTTCTGGCTTTCCCACCAATATCCTATATGCATTCTGTTTCTTCCCCATTTGTGCTACATTCCCTTCCCACCTCATCCTCATCGACTTGATAATTCTAATTATACTTGGAGAGGAGTACAAGTTATGAATTATTTAATCCTAGAAAACAAATTTAACTGTTACAGCTTAAGAATTGTTAGTAGTAAATTATCTTAGTACATTAATTACCTTTTCCGTTACACATTGGGCAACAGGTACGTCATGTTGTTGGCCAATTCATCCTTGGTAATATATAATCTGACAACAGAACCTAGTAAAA
>NW_019722586.1:0-480 GCF_002891405.2 Cryptotermes secundus | reverse complement strand
TTGCTAGCTTGCCAGGTTTGCGTTGCTATCTTGCCAATTTTGCGCGGATAGCTTGCTAATTTAACGTTGCTAGCTTGCTAGCTTTGCGTTGCTAGCTTCCTAGATATCTTGATTTGCGTTGCTAGGTTGCTAGCTTTGCGTTGCTATCTTACTAGCTTTTCGTTGCTAGCTTGCTAGCTTTGCGTTGCTAGCTTCCTAGATATCTTGATTTGCGTTGCTAGGTTGCTAGCTTTGCGTTGCTATCTTACTAGCTTTTCGTTGCTAGCTTGCTAGCTTTGCGTTGCTAGCTTCCTAGATATCTTGATTTGCGTTGCTAGGTTGCTAGCTTTGCGTTGCTATCTTACTAGCTTTTCGTTGCTAGCTTGCTAGCCTGCTAGCTTTGAGTCTCTAGCTTACTATCTTTACGTTGCTAGCTTGCTAGCTTTGCAATGGTAACTTGCTAGCATTGCGTTGCTTGTTTACTTGCTTTGCGTTTCTTGC
>NW_019722585.1:0-525 GCF_002891405.2 Cryptotermes secundus | reverse complement strand
GTGGCTAGCTTGCTATATATACGTTGCTAGCTTTCTATCTTTCCGATTTTACATTGCTATCTTGCTAGATTTGCGTTGCTATCTTGCTACTTTTCCGTTGCTAGTTTGTTAGCTTCTTAGATATGAGTTGCTAGCTTGTTAGATTTATGTGGCTAGCTTGCTATATATACGTTGCTAGCTTTCTATCTTTCCGATTTTACATTGCTATCTTGCTAGATTTGCGTTTCTAGCTGGCTAGCTTTGCTTTGCTAGCTTACTAGCATTGATTTGCTAGCTTGCTAGCTTTGCTTTACTAGCTTGCTAGCTTGGCGTTACTATTTTGCTACCTTGGAGGTGCTACCTATCTAAATTGCTAGCTAAGCGTAGCTAGCTTTCTAGCTTTGCGTTGCTAGCTTGCTAGGATTGCTTTTCTAGTTTGCTAGCTTTGCGTTGCTAGTTTGGTAGCCTGTCGTTGCTAGCTTGCTACCTTTTCGTTGCAGGTTAATAGATTTGCGTTGCTACCTTGCTAGCTTGGCGTTGCTAGCT
>NW_019722584.1:0-1359 GCF_002891405.2 Cryptotermes secundus | reverse complement strand
AACGCAATGGTAGCAACCTAGCAACGCAAACCTAGCAAGCTAGGATAGCAAAGATACCAAGCTAGCAACTACAAACTAGCAAGTTAGAATCGCAAAGCTAGCAAGCTAGGAAACGCAATGCTAGCAAGATAGCAACGCAAAGCTATCAATCTAGCAAAGCATATCTAGAAATCTAGCAGGCTAGCAACGCAATGCTAGTTACCTATCAACGCAAAGCTAGCAAGCTAGAAACGAAATTTTAACAAGTTAGCAAAGCAAACCTACCAAGATGGCAAAGCAAAACTAGCAAGCTAGCGACGCAAGGCTATCAAGCTACCAAAGCAAAGCTAGAAATCTAGCAACGAAAAGCTAGCAAGCTAGCAACGGAAAGCGAGCATTGTAGCAACTCAAAATAAGCAAGATAGAAACGAAAAGCTAGCAAGCTAGCAACGAAAATCTATCATGTTAGCAGCGCAAAATAGAAAGCTAGAAACGCAAAGCTAGCAAGCTAGCAACGCAATGCTAGCAAGCTAGCAACGCAAAGCTAGTAAGCTAGCAAAGCAAAGCTAGCAAGCGAGCAACGAAATCTAGCAAGCAAGAAAGGCAAAGCAAGCAAGCAAGCAACGCAAAACTAGCAAGCTAACAACGAAAACTGGTAAGCTTGCAAAGGAAAGATAGTAAGCTAGCAACGGAAAGCTAGCAAGGTTGCAACGCAAATCTAGCAAGCTAGCCACGTAAATCTAAGAAGCTACCATACCAAAGCTGACAAGGTAGCAATGCAAACTGGCAAGCCAGAAACGCAAAGCTGGCAAGCTATCAACGCAATGCTGGCAATCTAGCAACGCATATCTAGCAAGATAGCAAGCAGGCAACGCAAGGCTACCAAGCTAGCAAAGCAAATCTAGCAAGCTTGCAACGCAATTCTAGCAAGCAAGAAACGCAACGGAAGCAAGCAAGCAACGCAAAGCTAGCAAGCTAGCAACTAAAGCTAGCAAGCTAGCAACGGAAAGCTAGAAAGGTAGCGACGCAAAGTTAGGAAACTAACCACGCATATCTAACATGCTAGCAACGAAAACCTATCAAGGTCGCAAAGCAAAGCTAGCAGGCTAGACACGCGAATCTAGCAAGAGAGCAACGCCAAACAGGCAAGTTATCAACGCAAATCTGGCAAGTTATTAACGCAAACTGGCAAGCTAGGAAAGCAAAGCTAGCAAGCTAGCAACGCAATGCTAGCAAGCTAGCAACGAATATCTAGCAAGCTAGCAACTCCAAGCTAGCCAGCTGGCAAAGCAACGCTAACAAGCTAGCACCGCAAAGCTAACTAGCTAGCAATGCCAAACTACTAAGGTAGCAACTCAATGCTGGCAAGCTAGCAACACA
>NW_019722583.1:336-911 GCF_002891405.2 Cryptotermes secundus | reverse complement strand
CTGTACAATATATTGTAACACATGATTCTGAAGTAAGATGTATGTAAATTACACACGCACCCATACGTAACTAAGGAACGTGACAAAAGACGTTTGCAGCCTTCAGGACCACCTTTACACACACATTATACACAAACTAGCACTAATAAAATCCGTTTGAGATAAATAATATCAAATGTTCCCTGAGTACAATCTCTACAGCACACTTTATAATGATCTTACATTATAAGGAATAAATTGGTAGAATAGTAGGGAGGAGAACAGTTAAACAACATCAAAGTGAAAGTGGCAGTGAGATACAAGATTCTCAGCTTTTACACATGCAGTGTGTTCATTCACGAGACACACATGCACACAAATTTAAAGAGGTATGAATATAATCTCTTGACCACCTAGAACAGACATCTGTATTGCTTTAGGCTGTTACAAAAGCAAAAAATATGTGCCTGAAAAGGTCTGATCATAAGCAAACAGGAAGAAACACTCGGAATGGAATGGTAAAATAATTCAGTCAGACTATGGAAGATTTGAAGCTTTCACAGCTTAAAAATATGTTAAAATCTTATTGGGCAATC
>NW_019722583.1:0-253 GCF_002891405.2 Cryptotermes secundus | reverse complement strand
ATATATATGCCAATCTGTGGAATCGCTGACTCATCCTCTTGGCATACGATGCAGCAGGAGGTTGGAGTAAAATTATGTAGTCATCCATCTGACGCTAACCTATCACCATGTCACTGGGACTGGTGCCCCTGTTGTCAATTACTGTGCCATCTTTTCATCATCTTCCCTGCATTTGCCTGCTTGGGATTTTTTTGGCCTATGCATGCCAGAATGCCCTAATGACATGGTGATGCAATTCCATTCTTTGCTAAGT
>NW_019722582.1:880-1016 GCF_002891405.2 Cryptotermes secundus | reverse complement strand
GTTCCTAGCTTCCAGCTTTGCTTTGCTAGCTTGCTAGATTTGCGTTGATATTTTGCTCGCTTTGCGTTGCTACCTTGCTAGCTTTCCGTTGCTAGCTTGATATCTTTGCTTTGCTAGCTTGCTAGCGTTGCTAGCT
>NW_019722582.1:0-743 GCF_002891405.2 Cryptotermes secundus | reverse complement strand
AGCTCCTTAGCTTTGCGTTTCTCTCTTGCTAGCATTGCTTTGCTAGCTTGTTAGCTTTGCGTTGCTAGTTTGGTAGTTTTGCTTTGCTAGCTTGTTAGCTTTGCGTTGCTATCTTGCTTGCTTTGCGTTGCTAGCTAGCTGGTATTGCGTTGCTAGCTAGTTAGCTTTGCGTTGCTATCTTGCTTGATTGCGTTGCTAGCTTCCTAGTTTTGCGTTGCTAGCCATGCAGCTTTGTGTTTCTCTCTATCCAGTTTGCGTTGCTAGCTTGCTAGCCTTGCATTGCTAGCTTTCTAATTTTTGCTTTGTTAGCATGGTAGCTTTGCGTTGCTATCTTGCTAGCTTTGCGTTGCTAGCTTGCCAGTTTGCGTTGCTAGCTTCCCAGCTTTGCGATACTTGATAGCTTTGCGTACAAGCTTGCTAGCTTTGGTTACTTGCTTGCTATCTTTGCCTTTCTAGCTTGCTAGTTTTGCGTTGCTAGCTTGCTAGATATGCGTTTCTATCTTCCTAGCTTTCAGTTGCTAGCTTGCTAGCTTTGCTTTGCTAGCTTCCTATTTATGCGTTGTTAGTTTGCACGCTTTGCGTTGCTAGCTTGCCCGCTTTGCGTTGCTAAATTGCCAGATTTGCCTTGCTAGTTTGCTAGCTTTGCGTTTCTAGCTTGCTAGATTTGCGTGGCTAGCTTGCTAGCATTGCGTTATTATCTTGATAGATTTCCGTTTCTAGCTTGATAGCTTTGCGTTGCTAGC
>NW_019722581.1:0-748 GCF_002891405.2 Cryptotermes secundus | reverse complement strand
CTCGTTAAGGTAATTTCAGGAAGTAGCAACAGAGAAAATAAGTTGTCGTTCTGTAGTAGAGTTTGAACTCCTCATCAGGTTCATAAGAGAAGCGTTACAGTTCAGTAACATTTGCTATGAGGGTGTGAAAATATTTGTTTTCTCACCGTCCGTATTTCGATTTCTACTGGAAGTGTATCACAGTCACTGTGTTCACAGCTGTGCATAATGTGTTCACAATGCCCTTCTGTGCTCTGTCCATATTAATTCTATATTCAAGATTTGTAATGAAATTATTTTTTCTTCGACGAAGTCCTCTGATAGTGACACTTAAACCGGATATTTGAAAAATGGATAGCCCGCGCTCTTGAAGAATATTCCCCTGAGGAAACCACTGCATATGTACAACCACAATGATGGAGTGCGCGTGCACTTAAGTAGAGAAGTGATATGTTATTTGAATAAACAGCTCCGTGGCCGAGGGATCAGCCATGTCTTTGATGTGGACCGGCCAACGCGTTAACCTGATCCCAGCCTCTTAGATTACGTTGTACGGGATCATATGCTCGTAAGATACATAGCGCATGAAAGCAAGGAGGACATAAAAGATGAAAATCTTCGGCCAAAGCTTGAAGTCGCAGAGCACGTTATTCTAAGTTTACACATTCGTAGTGACTCGAACCGGAATGTGCAGACGTGCCGACGGTTGACAGTATGGATATACAATTTAAGCTACGTAAAATATAAAATGTAATCTTTTAATCTCTCT
>NW_019722580.1:0-382 GCF_002891405.2 Cryptotermes secundus | reverse complement strand
GAGAAGGTGGTTTGAAAACACTGACAAAACTAATAAACACCATATCTGAAACTGGGGAGTGGCCAAAGGACATTACAGAAGTGACAATGATTGCCTTAACGAAAAAGACAAAAGCTACAAAATTCAGCGACCATCGCACAATAAGCCATATGGCACATACAGCAAAGATAATAGCAAAGATACTTAAAAGAAGAATTGAAAGGAAAATAGAGGATATATTTGGAGAGGATCAGTTTGGATTAAGGAGAGGAAAAGGAACCAGGGATGCAATTGGGATGATGAGAATTATAGCAGAACGAACTTTCGAGATAGATGAAGAACTATGTGCTTGCTTTACAGACTGGCAGAAGGCATTTGACCGGGTAAACTGGACCAAAATAAT
>NW_019722579.1:314-422 GCF_002891405.2 Cryptotermes secundus | reverse complement strand
CAATCTCTTAAATTGAAATGGCACATCCATTGGAATCATAAAAATGTGAGGAATGAGGACATCTTCACCTTTGAAAGGTCCTGTCGAGATTGTCGCTTCTACGACGTT
>NW_019722579.1:0-201 GCF_002891405.2 Cryptotermes secundus | reverse complement strand
CCTATAATAACTAAAACAGGACATAAACATATTTGAGACAAAACAAAACAACATGCTCATTAATTTATTCACACTATAATGATTGAACATGCAAACATTACACTGAACAGAAAAAATTGCAGTACTCACTTTTTATAATTTCACCAGAACTCCGGTAGAGTTTTTTGCATGCAGTTTACTCTCTTGGCTGCCTGACTTTCC
>NW_019722578.1:1336-1515 GCF_002891405.2 Cryptotermes secundus | reverse complement strand
AATATGTGAAAGATATCTTATTATTAAATTGAATTCTGCCCAAATGTTTGATGATTTCTACATTTCATTAGGGAAATTTAAGTGAAACCTGCTTGAAATTTTGTATATTTTAATGAATATAAACCAGGTTTTGAAATATTTCAAAGTAATTTATGGAATTTTTTAGAATTAATTATTCC
>NW_019722578.1:0-1268 GCF_002891405.2 Cryptotermes secundus | reverse complement strand
AAGAATTTCAACAAATTTTCAAAAATTCTACTTTAATTTTTGGTAAACTACTGATTTTTTTACCAATATTTATTAATTAAACTATTTTAATCAAATTTCGAAGGATTTTAAGATTCTTTAAGGAATATTAAACTAATTTTTAACATTCTTAAACAATATTCATATAATTTTAACTGATAACTCCTTCCCGATTTCAACTTAATATAAATTATATAAATTATGTTGTGCAAGATTTCAGATAATTTTGGAAATTCTAGCAGACATGTTGACTACATTATATTTCCGGAATTCTAAAGAAAATTAGAACCATCAGCATGTAATTTAAAGAATTTTAATTGAATTTTGAACGTATTGAATGAAATATATATTATTCTAATCTAAACTTTCTTGAAATGTTGACGGTAAAATAAAGAATTTCAACGAAATCATGAAAGATTTCACACTAATTTAATTATTTCCATCAAATATCTAATTATTACAGTATTATGTAAAGAATTTAAAAAATGTTTTGAAAATCTACGTTAATTTAAATTATTTAAACATATTATGAACGAAATCAACGTATTTTTTGACAATTTTTCCGAAAATTCTTTGACAATTTCATGTAAATATAACAAATTACAGACAATATGTGAAAGTTTTCTTATTATTAAATGGAATGCTGACCAAATTATTGACTATTTCTACATTATATTAGGGAAATTTAAGTCAATTCTGATTGATATTTTGTTTATTTTAATGAATATAAACTAGGTTTTGAAAGATATGAATGTAATGTACGGAATTATTGAAAAATAATTATTCCAGATTTCAAGTAATTATAAAGAATTTCAACACATTGTAAATGATTCCACTTTAATTTATGGAAAACTATTGATTTTTTACCAATATTTATTAATTAATCTATTTTAATCAAATTCCGAAGGATTTTATGATTCTTTAAGGAATACTAAACTAATTTTGACCTTCTAAATCCAAATTCATATAATTTTAACAAATATCTCCTTCTCGATTTCAATTTAATATAAATTATATTAAGTGTGTTGTGCAAGATTTCTCGTAAGTTTGGGAATTCTAGCAGACCTGATGACGATTTACATTATATTTTCGAAATTCTAAAGAAAATTTGAATCATCCCCATTTGGTTTAAAGAATTTTAATTGAATTTTGAACGAATTAAATAAAATATATATAATTTTAATCTAAAATTCTTTGAAATGTTGACGTTAAAATAAAGAATTTGAATAAATTTATAAAAGATTTCACTC
>NW_019722577.1:0-355 GCF_002891405.2 Cryptotermes secundus | reverse complement strand
GGCCCTCTCATTAACTTCAACTCCACAGTGCCCTGGGATCCAGTAAAATTGGATTTTTTCCTCATAATTCCAATTCTCTATTTTCTCTTTTAGCATGTNTGCCGAGTCCGAGAAAATCATGAAATTTTGCTCCGATTCTATTTTGTCAATGTTATCTAGTGTTTCAGCAATTGCTAATGCTTCCACCATGAATATGGATGCTATCTTAGATATCCTGAATTTCATGATACGACAATCTTCTAAATCTATCGATGTGAATCCTACAAATGGTTTGTCCTCCATTTTTGAGCTGTCTGTGGTGAAACATCTCCTGGTTCTCATTCTTTCTTGGAAAATCTTGTTGAATTCCTTGTTG
>NW_019722576.1:0-1122 GCF_002891405.2 Cryptotermes secundus | reverse complement strand
TGCTTGCTTGCTTTCTATTTTTGCGTAATTTTCTTGTTTTTTGCTAGCTAATTTGCTTGTTTTCGTAGCTTGCTTGCGTTGCGTTGCTAGTCTGCATCGCGTTGCCTGTTTGCCTGCTGGCTTGCTTTGCGTTCCTTCCTTGCTCTGGTTGCTTTCTTTTTCTTGCTTGCTTGGTTGCTTTCCGTTCCTTGCTTGCATTGTGTTGCTTGCTTGTTGCTTTGTTTGCTTCTTGTTTGCTTGCTTTGCTTCTTTGCTTTCTTGCTTGCTTTGCTTTGCTTGCCTGCTTGCTTTGCTTTGCTTGCTAGCTTGCTCTGCGATTCTTGCTTGCTTGATTGTTTGTTTTGCGTTGCTTGCTTGCATTGTGTTTCTTGCTTGATTGCTTGATAGCGTTGTTTGCTTTTTTCTTTCTTCCTTGCCTTGCGTTGCTTCCTTGTTTGCGTTGCGTAACTTGCTTGCTTTCGTTGCTTGCTAATTTGCTTTTTTAGTTGCTTGGTTGCTTGCTTTACGATGCTTGTTTGCTTGCTTGCTTTTCGTTTCTTGTTTGATATCTTTGCGTTGCTTGCTTTCTTGCTAGCTTGCTTTGTGTTGCTTGCTTTCTTCCTTTGCGTTTCTTGCTTGCTAGCTTTGCGTTGCTAGCTTGCTAATTTTGCATTGCTAGCTTGCTAGCTTTGCGTTTGTTGTTTGGTAGCTTTGCGTTTCTATCTTCCTAGGTTTGGGTTGTTTTCTTGCTTGCTTTGCGTTTCTTGCTAGCTTGCTTCTTTCGCGGAACTTGCTTGCTTTTCGTTGCTTGCTAGTTTGCTTGTTACGTTGTTTCTTGCTTGTTTGCTTTGCGTTGCTAGCTTGCAAGTTTTCCTTTGCTTGTTTGCTTGCTTGTTTGTGTTACTTGCTTGCTTGCTATGCTTTTCTTGCTTGCTATCTTTGCGTTGCTAACTTGCTAGTTTTGCGTTGCTATCTTGCAAGCTTTGAGTTGCTAGCTTGCTAGCTATGTGTTGCTAGCTTGATAATTTTGCATTGCTAGCTTTCTAGCTTTGCTTTGCTAACTTAATTGCTTTGCGTTTCCTGTTTGCTTGCTTGCAATGCGGTACTTGCTTGCTAGCTATGCTTTGCTAGCTTGCTACATTT
>NW_019722575.1:0-348 GCF_002891405.2 Cryptotermes secundus | reverse complement strand
AGAGGATGATGAATGCGGTGCTTAGGGATTCGTTAGGTGAAAAATATATGGTATACATGGATGACATAATTGTGATGGGAGAAACCTTTTCCGAACATAATGCAAAATTAAAAGAGGTGTTTTCGAATTTGAGAAAGTGGAACAATAAAATAGAACCAGACAAATGTGAATTTCTTAAGCCAGAATTAAATTATTTAGGACATGTAATTACGGCTGAAGGTATTAAACCAGACCCAAAGGAAATTTCTAGTGTTGTAAATTTTCCTACTCCTAAGAATCAAACAGCTGCTAAATCATCCTTATGCTTGGCTGGTTACTATAGAAAATTTATTGACAAATTTTCTGCTT
>NW_019722574.1:0-669 GCF_002891405.2 Cryptotermes secundus | reverse complement strand
TTTTCACCCTATTTTTTACACATTTTCGTGTTTAATATTATTCTAGTTCCTATCCCCGAAGGGAAATTCGGGTGAAACAAATTCCCAACACTCACTCAATTGGTCTCGTATCCATAACCGAGAAACAACGGAACGATTTCACCGACAACAACAATTTGTCGTCATAAAGTTATGCCATTGGAGGGCAGCATAATGCCATAATATGTGATATTCAGTGATCGTTTATATTACTGTGTCGGATTCGCATACTCTTAATGTGGGAGCGGCGTTCTCGACACAATCTAAATTATCACGTAGCAATTTAACCTCGGAATATAACAACAGAAATTTATATTATGGGTGGAAAAGCAGTTAAGACGCTCAATTTTATACCTAACGACATATTTCGACTTATATTCCACGTTACGACATTCCTGTATTACGTTCGTTTAAATAGCAGCTTCGTAAATGACGTCACTCTTAGGTGTGCGCAATGAATTACTGCGCACCCTACTGTAAACCAGGGGGCTGGCCCTTGGATCTCTGATGTTAGGTTAAGTTAGGTTAGGTTATGTTGGTCAAATTAGGTTTGCGCAGTAGACAACTGCGAATCCATCTGTACCTTGGAAGTGGCCAAGTTCTGTAATTTAGGCTAATGTTAGGTTGTTATTGTATATTATGGTAGGTGTG
>NW_019722573.1:0-611 GCF_002891405.2 Cryptotermes secundus | reverse complement strand
TATCAAATACGGCGTGAAGTTATTTGTCGCGAAATACGCCCAATATGCGACAATATATTCGTTCGCCAAAACGGGACATCCTCATGTTATATGGTCTATAGTTTCTTCGTATTCTTTACACAGTGGACATTTACTTCCAATCTCTTCTTTCAATATTTTTCTCTTAAAATAGTTTGTACTGATTGCTTGGTCCTGAGCTGCTATGATTAAGCTTTCTGTTTCCCCTTTAATGCCTCCAAATTTCAACCATCGATAGGTCTGTTCCTTATCCACCAGAGTGTCATCTAGACTGCGTGGGTATTTTCCGTGCATTCTTTTCTTTTCCTATTTTTCTGTTGTGTTCTGAGCTATTGCATTTTTTTGTAAAAATTTTGTGTTCTTTCAGGCTGTGTTAGGCGAAGAACTTGTGTTGCGTTGGTGTGTCCTAACAATTTTCATCAGTTGATCTTGTGTTCCTTCTATATATTCCGCTAGGTTTGTGGTTTCTGCCACGTAAGCCGCCTCTATCTGTATCAGTCCTCGTACTCCCTCTTTTCTAGGAACATACAGACAGTCTATTTCTGCTCTTGGGTGATGCTGTCCATAGGTAGTTAACATTCTTCTTCTTCTTC
>NW_019722572.1:0-483 GCF_002891405.2 Cryptotermes secundus | reverse complement strand
GCTTGGTTTCTAGCTTTGCCATGCTAGCTTGATAGCTTTGCTTTGTTACTTTGCTAGATTTGCTTGGCTTGCTTGCTTGCTTTCTTTGCGATTCTTGCTTTCTTTCATTGCGTTGTTAGCTTGCTAGCTTTGCGTTGCTCTCTTGATAGCTTTGCGTTGTTAGCTCGCAGCTTTGCGTTTCTAGCTTGCTATCGTTGCGTTGCTAGCATGCTAGATATGTGTTGCTAGCTTGCCAGCTTTGCGTTGCTAGCTTGATAGCTTTGCGTTGTTAGCTCGCAGCTTTGCGTTTCTAGCTTGCTATCGTTGCGTTGCTAGCATGCTAGATATGTGTTGCTAGCTTGCCAGCTTTGCGTTGCTAGCTTGCTTGCTTTGCGTTTCTTGCTTGCTAGATTTCGTTGCTAGCTTCCTAGGTTTCGTTACTAAATTGCAAACATTGCGTTGCTAGCTTCGTAGCTTTGCGTTGCTATCTTGCTGGTTTGGTTT
>NW_019722571.1:0-1276 GCF_002891405.2 Cryptotermes secundus | reverse complement strand
TGATTGTTATAAACGATATTTACATCAATTGTGGATTTATTTTTAAAATGAATACAGTGAGTTTTGTTAACGTTTATTGAAAGTAAATTTGTCTTGAAGCATTTATTTACACAAGTGAAGGTGTTAGACAGCTTATTTCGAAAGTCCCCTAAGCTAGAACCTTTGACTAATATGCTTGTATCATCAGCAAACAAAATAGGCATAGCATTACCGTCTACAGTTTTGGGCAAATCATTAATATAAATAAGGAACAACAAAGGGCCCAGAACTGATCCCAGGAGAACACCGTCAGTTCTCTTTTCCCATGTAGAAAGATTTATTAGATTTGATTCCTCATTAGAAACCTGAATTCTCTGATATCTGTTATTAAGATATGATTCAAACCATAACTTAGCTTTGCCATTAACACCATAAAATTGTAATTTAGAGATCAATATATCATGGTTTAAACAATCAAATGCTTTTTCAAGATCAAAAAAATACCACATACTAGAGATTTACTATTTCAAGCTTGCAGGGTTTCATTGTTTGTTGATGAATCTGCTCGAAACCCAAACTGTTCTGCTAAAATACTGTGATTGCACAAGTGCACCTGAAGTCGATTATACATAACTTTTTCAAAAATTTTAGAAAAGGAACTTAACATAGATATGGGTCTGTAGTTGGAAATACAAGCTCTTGCACCTTCCTTGAACAAAGGTTTAACTACTGCATATTTCAGACGATCTGGAAAAATTCCTAAAGATAATGATTTATTACAAATATAACTTAAAGGCGAGCTAAGAAAAGAAGAGCTTATTTTTAGTATCTTAGTAGATATTCCATCATACCCAAAGGAATTTTTGTTTCTAAAAGATTTTTTTATATTTTCAACTTCTTTAGATGATGCAAATTTTAGTTTGATGTTTGGAAACAGAGTCTTAAAAGACTGTTAAGTAATGAGGAGTAATGTTGTCTGGGTTATGAAAGCTAAGTTTGTCATATTTATTAATTAGCTATAGATGAAAAATATTTATTAAACTCATTTGCTATCACTTGGTGGTTATTGACCAGAGTCCCTTCAATATTTAAAATAATAGTCTTATCAGTATTTCTTGTTTTATTAGTTTCTAATTTAACTATATCCCATATTGTTTTCTTCTTGTTCAGGGATTTACTAATTTTGTTTGCATAATCAAGTTTTTTTGCTTCCTTGATGACAGCAGATACAATTTTACAATATTTTTTATAATAGTTTAAGAGATCTAGATTATTACTGTCCCTACATGCTATGAAA
>NW_019722570.1:1008-1198 GCF_002891405.2 Cryptotermes secundus | reverse complement strand
TTCTAGCTTGCTAGATATGCGTTGCTAGCTTGCCAGCTTAGAGTTAATAGTTTTGCCAGCTTTGAGATTCTAGTTTCCTAGCTTTGCGTTCCTAGCTTGCTAACTTTCCGTTGCTACCTTGCTAGCTTTGCTTTGCTAGCTTGCTAGCATTGCGTTGCTTGCTTGCTTGCTTTGCGTTTATTGCTTGCTA
>NW_019722570.1:0-916 GCF_002891405.2 Cryptotermes secundus | reverse complement strand
CCAGCTTGATAGCTTTGCTTTGCTCTCTTGCTAGCTTTGCGTTGCTAGCTTGCCAGCTTTGCGTTGTTAGCTTGCCATATTTGCGTTGCTAGCTTGCTAGCTTGGCGTTCCTAATTTGGTAGCTTTGCGTTGATAGCTTGCTAGCTTTTCGTTGCTAGCTTAATAATTTTGCGTTGTGTTCTTGCTAGCTTTGCCTTGCTAGGTGCTAGCTTTATTTGCTTGCATGCTACCTTTGCGTTGCTAGCTTGCCAGCTTTGCGTTGCTATCTTGCAAGCTTTGCTTTTCTAGCTTGCCAGCCGTGCGTTGCTAGCTTTCCAGCTTTGCGTTGCTAGCTGGACATCTTTGCGTTGTTTGTTAGGTAGCTTTGCGTTTGTAGCTTGCTAGCTTTGCGTTACTAGCTTGCTAGACTGCTTGATTTGCTTTGCTAACTTGCTAGTTTTTCGTTGCTATCTTGCTAGATTTGCGTTGCTAACTTGCTATACTTGCGTTTCTAGCCTGCTATGTTTGAGATTCTAGGTTGCCAGCTTTGGGTTGCTAGCTTGAAAGCTTTGCGTTGCTAGCTTGACTGTTTGCGTTGCTAGCTTGCCATCTTTCCTTTGCTACCTTGCTGGCTCCCTGTTGCTAGCTTGCTAGCTTTGGGTTGCTAGATTGCTAGCTTTGCGTTGCTAGCTTGCTAGCTTTGCGTTGTTTGCTTGCTTTGCGTTCTTGCTTGCTACCTGTGCGTTGCTGTCTTGCTAGCTTTCCTAGCTTGCTAATTTTGCGTTGCTAGATTTACAGCCATGCGTTGCTAACTTGCTAGTATGCGTTCCCATCTTGATACGTTGGCGTTGCTGCATTGCTAGGTTCACGTTGCTAGCTTGCTAGCTATGCTTTGCTAGCAAGCTAGCTTTGCGTTGCTAGCTTGCTAGATGGCTAG